>NC_134361.1:76070697-76188197 GCF_048569485.1 Anomaloglossus baeobatrachus | reverse complement strand
TCTCTTGCTTTCTATGAGTTGGCGCGCAGAAATAAATTATTACCCCCTTTTCATTCTCCTATAAGGCTATGCTTAGACTGAAAGCTGCTGGGTAAAAAGCCATCTTATTTTCTTTGGTCGGCGGCGGTATTGTATTTGCCTGGATTATCTAAACTTGAAAGCGGTGTTGTAGTGCACTCAGCCGCTCTTCAGCTTTCATTTAGGTATCTGTGTCCATTTCCTCAATTTAATATTAAATACCCTCTCCCAATGGGAATGGGCTTATTTCTTGTAAGGAATCGGATGTGAATTCCTACCTAGAGTCCCATAAAGATGGCATCACTTATGGCAAATGCTACTTTGCATTGTTATTGCTCACAAAAATACCCCGAAATATTTCTAAAATGACATTATTTTTCCAGTAATATAATGGAAAAGAAAACAATTAAATAGAAGTTAATTCTCAATAATTTAGTGTGAATACAAGTATTAACGCTAAATAGAAAGCTTATGATTGCCTGCGCTATTAAATCACTATTAAAGGGGATCTGTCAGCAGATTTTTGCTACCTCATCTGAGAACAGCATGATGTAAGCAAGGAGATTCTGAATCCAATGATGTATCACTTAGATTACTGTGTGCAGCCGTTCTGACACAAGCAGAATTTTTAGGTTTAGTCATGTAGCAGAGCTAATAGAGCTGTCCTGCCCACACCAGGCTCTATAGAGATTGTACATTGACAGTGAGCTGTCAGTCACAGGAAGGGGTATCATACTGCTGTGCAGGTGAGTTTCAAGTCATGTAATGATAATGGTCCTGCTGCTTAAACAAACATAGCAAATAAATAAAATATTGCAGCATGCAGGCTTCAGCTTACATAAAAGGGAATCTGACAGCAGGCTTTTGCTACCTCATGTGAGAGCAGCATGATGTAGGCAAAGAGGCCCTGAATCCAACGATATATCACTTAGATTACCGGGTGCAGTTGTTTTGGCACAATCCAAGATTTAATTTTTTGAGTGAAGCCATAATTGTAAGTCATTTATTATATTTTTTTTATGTACAACCTCCTAAACTTATTGTCACAAGTGTATCTCGTTCAGCTGAGACCGTTGCAGTATATGTGATGAAAAGGTCATAGTGACTTGCAGATCGCAAGTTATCTTTAACATGAGTGGATTTAACTTTATTTGGTGCTGAAGGGGTTAAGGGTTCCGTGTTGATTCTGCTGAGATTCGATTTAGCTCTAATCTCAGCTTACTGCATTCTCCTTCATTATTTAAACTCAATTCTGACTCTCCCATATGCCAGTGATAGTTCATTCTATGCTCACCTGAGAAGGAGCAGTCTCTGAAGAAAGCTGTGGTTAGCTTTCCAGTGGATGCAGTGGAGTTCCCTCTCTGGGGAAGATTTGGAATTCTTTTGTATCCATCTCCTTGCTTGTCTACCCTCCTTTGTGTTGTATTTATGTTTCTAGTAAGACTACTCTCTTGCTGGCCTGCTCACTAGCTAGGGCTAGTTTAGGGTCAGCCAGGGCCCAGGCATGTGATCGCCTAGGAACATTAGGGAACACAAGGATCAGATACAGGTGAGGGTGATGTGGTGACCCCTCTCCCTTTTCCTTATCGCCAGGGTTTTCCTCTACATCTTCACTGGTGTACCCCTCCTCTTGCGTTTCCTCACCCAAGAATGACAGTTTGCTTTTCTAGGTGCCATCCCTATTCCAGGTTTATTTTTCATAGAACCATACGTAATGCTTGCAGATTTGCACACTTAAGCATGCCGCTCAGTCTCTTTCCTGTCTGGCATATAGCCTGGCATCAGTGAACCATTAATCTTCCTTTATCTTTACTGACTATAATAACCCACAACTACCCTACCATCACTGCTGCCTTCACAAGTATTGCAGCCTTTGGACATAATTTCTCCAGGAAACGATGGCAGTCTTAGATTATTTAGCAGGAGGGGCTGTTCAGTGTTCTTACCTTTTGGGATACATTACACGTGCACTGACGCATGGTCTCGGTTCGGTCAAGCAAAACCTTGTAGTAATGAGAGAGGGTGCACTTCTACAATGTAATAGGGATCTTGAAATGTTGAGTACAATTGACAAAATCCAAAGTTTATTCAGGGATGTCCATAATGTCTGTATCCCAGACAAGATACAATGCTGCAATGTGCACTTCTCTTTCGGCTACATTCATACATCCATGTGAGTGTTACCATCCGAGGGAAAAGGACACATTTTGTTATCCTTAGTTGCATTCTAGTCCCCTTCATTCTTTTTTATTCTTACGCTTTTTCACCAAAGAGGTGTTCGTCCTTATAAAACCACAAAGAAGACCCTTAGCAAGGTGCCATGTTTTTAAACAAATGTATCACTAAACAACAGATCCGTGAGACATAGATGGAAAATGGAAGCCATGATTTGCTTACGTAGCTCATGGATCCCTATGTATTTTCTGGGCAGTGTCTGATACGCAAGCATGGAACAGAAGGTCTGATACACTACTATCGCTAGTGAGATCTCATACACTACTATCGCTAGTGAGATCTCATACACTACTATCACTGGTGAGATCTGATACACTACTATCACTAGTGAGATCTCATACACTACTATCACTAGTGAGATCTCATACACTACTATCACTGGTGAGATCTGATACACTACTATCACTAGTGAGATCTCATACACTACTATCACTAGTGAGATCTCATACACTACTATCACTAGTGAGATCTCATACACTACTATCACTAGTGAGGTCTTATATACTACTATCACTAGTGAGATCTCATACACTATCACTAGTGAGGTCTTATATACTACTATCACTAGTGAGGTCTGATACACTACTATTACTAGTGAGGTCTGATACACTACTATCACTAGTGAGATCTCATACACTACTATCGCTAGTGAGATCTCATACACTACTATCACTGGTGAGATCTGATACACTACTATCACTAGTGAGATCTCATACACTACTATCACTAGTGAGATCTCATACACTACTATCACTAGTGAGATCTCATACACTACTATCACTAGTGAGGTCTTATATACTACTATCACTAGTGAGATCTCATACACTACTATCACTAGTGAGGTCTTATATACTACTATCACTAGTGAGGTCTGATACACTACTATTACTAGTGAGGTCTGATACACTACTATCACTAGTGAGATCTCATACACTACTATCACTAGTGAGATCTCATACACTACTATCACTAGTGAGGTCTGATACACTACTATCACTAGTGAGGTCTTATATACTACTATCACTAGTGAGGTCTGATACACTACTATCACTAGTGAGGTCTGATACAATACTATTACTAGTGAGATCTGATACACTACTATCACTAGTGAGGTCTTATATACTACTATCACTAGTGAGGTCTGATACACTACTATCACTAGTGAGGTCTGATACACTACTATTACTAGTGAGATCTGATACACTACTATCACTAGTGAGGTCTGATACACTACTATCACTAGTGAGATCTGATACACTACTATCACTGGTGAGATTTGATACACTACTATCACTAGTGAGATCTGATACATTACTATCACTAGTGAGATCTGATATACTACTATCACTAGTGAGATGATACACTACTATCACTAGTGAGGTCTGATACACTACTATCACTGGTGAGATCTGATACACTACTATCACTAGTGAGATCTGATACACTACTATCACTAGTGAGATCTGATATACTACTATCACTAGTGAGATGATACACTACTACCACTAGTGAGATCTCATACACTACTATCACTAGTGAGATGATACACTACTATCACTACTGAGATCTCATACACTACTATCAGTAGTGAGATCTCATACACTACTATCACTAGTGAGATCTCATACACTACTATTACTAGTAAGGTCTGATACACTACTATCACTAGTGAGGTCTGATACACTACTATCACTAGTGAGATCTGATATACTACTATCACTAGTGAGATGATACACTACTATCACTACTGAGATCTCATACACTACTATCAGTAGTGAGATCTCATACACTACTATCAATAGTGAGATCTCATACACTACTATTACTAGTGAGGTCTGATACACTACTATCACTAGTGAGGTCTGATACACTACTATCACTAGTGAGGTCTGATACACTACTATCACTAGTGAGGTCTGATACACTACTATCACTAGTGAGGTCTGATACACTACTATTACTAGTGAGATCTGATATACTACTATCACTAGTGAGATGATACACTACTATCACTACTGAGATCTCATACACTACTATCAGTAGTGAGATCTCATACACTACTATCACTAGTGAGATCTCATACACTACTATCACTAGTGAGGTCTGATACACTACTATCACTAGTGAGGTCTGATACACTACTATCACTAGTAAGGTCTGATACACTACTATCACTAGTGAGGTCTGATACACTACTATCACTAGTGAGATCTGATACACTACTATCACTAGTGAGATGATACACTACTATCACTAGTGAGATCTGATACACTACTATCACTAGTGAGATGATACACTACTATCACTACTGAGATCTCATACACTACTATCAGTAGTGAGATCTCATACACTACTATCACTAGTGAGATCTCATACACTACTATTACTAGTGAGGTCTGATACACTACTATCACTAGTGAGGTCTGATACACTACTATCACTAGTGAGGTCTGATACACTACTATTACTAGTGAGATCTGATATACTACTATCACTAGTGAGATGATACACTACTATCACTACTGAGATCTCATACACTACTATCAGTAGTGAGATCTCATACACTACTATCACTAGTGAGATCTCATACACTACTATCACTAGTGAGGTCTGATACACTACTATCACTAGTGAGGTCTGATACACTACTATTACTAGTGAGGTCTGATACACTACTATCACTAGTGAGGTCTGATACACTACTATCACTAGTGAGATCTGATACACTACTATCACTAGTGAGATCTGATACACTACTATTACTAGTGAGATCTGATATACTATTATCACTAGTGAGATGATACACTACTATCACTAGTGAGGTCTGATACACTACTATCACTAGTGAGGTCTGATACACTACTATCACTAGTAAGGTCTGATACACCACTATCACTAGTGAGGTCTGATACACTACTATCACTAGTGAGATCTGATACACTACTATCACTAGTGAGATGATACACTACTATCACTAGTGAGATCTCATACACTACTATCACAAGTGAGATGATACACTACTATCACTACTGAGATCTCATACACTACTATCAGTAGTGAGATCTCATACACTACTATCACTAGTGAGATCTCATACACTACTATCACTAGTGAGGTCTGATACACTACTATCACTAGTGAGGTCTGATACACTACTATCACTAGTGAGGTCTGATACACTACTATTACTAGTGAGATCTGATATACTACTATCACTAGTGAGATGATACACTACTATCACTACTGAGATCTCATACACTACTATCAGTAGTGAGATCTCATACACTACTATCACTAGTGAGATCTCATACACTACTATCACTAGTGAGGTCTGATACACTACTATCACTAGTGAGGTCTGATACACTACTATTACTAGTGAGGTCTGATACACTACTATCACTAGTGAGGTCTGATACACTACTATCACTAGTGAGATCTGATACACTACTATTACTAGTGAGATCTGATATACTATTATCACTAGTGAGATGATACACTACTATCACTAGTGAGGTCTGATACACTACTATCACTAGTGAGGTCTGATACACTACTATTACTAGTGAGATCTGATATACTACTATCACTAGTGAGATGATACACTACTATCACTAGTGAGGTCTGATACACTACTATCACTACTGAGATCTCATACACTACTATCAGTAGTGAGATCTCATACACTACTACCACTAGTGAGGTCTCATACACTACTATCACTAGTGAGGTCTCATACACTACTATCACTAGTGAGATGATACACTACTATCACTACTGAGATCTCATACACTACTATCAGTAGTGAGATCTCATACACTACTATCACTAGTGAGATCTCATACACTACTATCACTAGTGAGGTCTGATACACTACTATCACTAGTGAGGTCTGATACACTACTATCACTATTGAGGTCTGATACACTACTATCACTAGTGAGCTCTGATACACTACTATCACTAGTGAGCTCTGATACATTACTGAATATCATTAGTGAGGTCTGATACACTACTGACTATCACTAGTGAGGTCTGATACACTACTATCACTAGTGAAGTCTCATACACTACTATCACTAGTATGGTCTGATACACTACTATTATTAGTAAGGTCTGATACACTACGGGTTGTCACTAGTAAGGTTTGAAACACCACTGGTTGTCACTACTAAACTTTTGATGCACTATTTCAAGTTCATAAAATAGTAAAACTGCAAAGTGTTTGTAAAGACAAGCATCTTTGTAATGTATCCCTTATTAAAATTTTCTCTGTTCCTAAGAATGAAAGGATTCTAAATGTTACAGTATACAGCTCATTGCCTAGCTTACCGGCTAACTTGCATGGCCGGTCACCCAGGCAAAGAACATATGATGCGAGCCTGTTCATGTTACTGTGGAGCTAGATGAATGGCTAGATCCGGCTAGCTTCTGTCCACCTGGACTTCCACTAAAATGCATAGCCAAAACTGTCTTTGCAAGCAACATGTGAGAGCGTATAGTTCAGATCAGTGGCACTTTCATGCCGCTGGTCTGAACTGTCAATCTTCATGTGCACACTGCCCACTTCTAGTAAAAAGCCTAACATCTAACTAACATGTTGATGCATCATTGAATGTCAATACTGAGAACTAATACACCCATGATTGTCACTAAAGAGATCCGTGGTTTGGTGGCTTGGCTGGCCATATAGGCTGATATCTAAAAACAAATGCAGGATAGATAACATAAGCCTTCTTTACAAGAAAATTTCTTTAAAAAAAATGGAATGCTAAGGCGGCTTATAGGAAACCACAGTTAACGACCATGGCAAGGCGCATTGGATAAGAGATTGGCTATTATTCGCGAACATAGTTTTAGTATCTATGATTGAGCGTGGGATGGGGAAAACAGTGACTTTAGTCGGTATCTCCATGTTTGGTGTATAGTTGATCTTGATATGTCGGCTCTCCATGCAATCTACCCACATTCTAATATGACCTTTACAGAATGTGTAAATAAAGACAATCTCTACAGTACGGAGAAATATGACTTGTAATGTAACATGACCCCTCTGTGCATTGTATTTGCAGAGCTCGAAGATTTAAGAGCTTATTCTCAAAGACTATTGCTGAAGAGGGAAATGAAATGGGATGTATCTGTTATACAAGATCTGAACGGGAAATGATCTTTTTCATAATTGTATGAGTTAGCCTGCAATTGGGAAATCTGTAAGTTGTAATAGTTTATAACAAAACAGAGCCAAATGCCATACATCTATTTCAGCTCACAATTAAACATACATGCGAAACCAGATCATAGTTTTGCTGATTTCTTTGTGATCAAAAGTTGAGATGATCGAATCGATTGTATACAAACCTAATATGTGTTAAATTGCCTGAAATTCACAGTTCCCAGTAAATTCAAACAATTTGCGTTTTGTACAAAGTAGCCCCAAAATTCACGTTTTTACGCAATGCCAAAGATGAAATCAGTCACAGAAATCTGATATGAATTCTGGCATAACCACAGCTATCACATAATATGGTATACCAAAGCAATGTGGAGGGCTATAAAAGCCTAAGCAGGGAATGCAGCAGCAATTTTAGGGTGATAGAGGATTCCTAGAGGATGTCACAGCCCAGAAACAGAGATAGGAAGAAAAAGACATAAGATATTGGACATATACTCCCGATATACAGTCATATGAAAGAGTTTGGGCACCCCTATTAATGTTAACCTTTTTTCTTTGTAACATTTTGGGTTTTTGCAGCAGCTATTTCAGTTTCATATATCTAATAACTGATGGACTGAGTAATATTTCTGGATTGAAATGAGGTTTATTGTACTAACAGAAAATGTGCAATCCGCATTTAAACAAAATTTGACCGGTGCAAAAGTATGGGCACCTCAACATAAAAGTGACATTAATATTTTGTAGATCCTCCTTTTGCAAAACTCATAGCCTCTAGTGGCTTCCTGTAGCTTTTAATGAGTTCCTGGATCCTGGATGAAGGTAGATTTGACCATTCCTGTTTACAAAACAATTCCAGTTCAGTTAAGTTTGATGGTCGCCGAGCATGGACAGCCGCTTCACATCATCCCACAGATGTTCAATGATATTCAGGTCTGAGGACTGGGATGGCCATTCCAGAACATTGTAATTGTTCCTCTGCATGAATGCCTGAGTAGATTTGGAGCAGTGTTTTGGATCATTGACTTGCTGAAATATCCATCCCCTGCGTAACTTCAACTTCGTCACTGATTCTTGCACATTATTGTTAAGAATCTGCTGATACTGAGTTGAATCAATTCGACCCTCTACTTTAACAAGATTCCCAGTGCCGGCATTAGCCACACAGCCCCAAAGCATGATGGAACCTCCACCAAAGTTTACTGTGGGTAGCAAGTGCTTTTCTTGGAATGCCGTGTTTTTTTTGCCTCCATGCATAACGCCTTTTTGTATGACCAAACAACTCAATCTTTGTTTCATCAGTCCACAGGACCTTCTTCCAAAATGTAACTGGCTTGTCCAAATGTGCTTTTGCATACCTCAGGCGAGCTTGCAGAAACGGCTTCTTTCGCATCACTCTCCCATTCAGCTTCTCCTTTGCGCAAAGTGCACTGTATTATTGACCGTTGCACATTGACACCATCTGCAGCAAGATGATGCTGCAGGTCTTTGGAGGTGGTCTGTGGATTGTCCTTGACTGTTCTCACCATTCTTCTTCTCTGCCTTTCTGATATTTTTCTTGGCCTGCCACTTTTGGGCTTAACAAGAACTGTACCTGTTGTGAGGTAGCGCGGTCGGCTGCGCAGCTGAAGACACGGGATCCAGGCATTAAGTTTCACAGCACACGGTGTTTAATGTCCAAACAAAAATCCACAGCAATATACATGTCTCTCCAGCAGAGACTCAGGGAGTTGTGATCACTCCCTCACACCCGGCACACCTGCCCCTCGTTCCTGTTTCCATTTAACCCTTCCTTCAGCCTGTAGGGAAACAGCATTAACCCTAGAGTGGATTTACTTTCTATCATGGAGTGAGCACAACCGGGGCGAGACATACCGGCCGTCATAGATAACCCCGGTCACAGTCTCACATACCCCCCCCCTCAGTTCAAGCGAGCGGGGTTGAACTCCTGCCAGCAAACACGGGCCGCGGGACAAGGCATCGGCGTTGCCCTGCAACCTACCGGCCCGGTGTTCAACCGTAAACCGGAAGTTCTGCAGAGAAAGGAACCACCGGGTAACCCGGGCATTCCGTTCCTTGGCGGACCTCATCCAGACCAGTGGAGAGTGATCCGTCACCAAGCGAAACTGCCGTCCCAGCAGGTAATAGCGTAGGGACTCCAAGGCCCACTTGATCGCCAGGCACTCCTTCTCCACTACGCTATAATTCCGCTCGGGAGGGGTGAGCTTCCTACTTAAGAAGGTGACGGGGTGTTCCTCCCCCTGAACCACCTGAGACAGCACTGCCCCCAGGCCGACCTCTGAGGCGTCAGTCTGTACTATGAACTCCTTCCGGAAATCAGGGTGTACGAGAACGGGCTGTCCGCACAGGACCCCCTTCAGGGCCCGGAAGGAGTCCTCGGCCTGCGGAGTCCAGCGTACCATGACGGACTTCTTGCCTTTGAGAAGGTCCGTCAAGGGGGCTGATAGTCCCGCAAAATCCTTTACAAACCTCCTGTAGTACCCCACGATACCCAGGAAGGCCCTAACCTGCTTCGTGGTCAGGGGTCTAGGCCACTTCTGGATCACCTCAACCTTGTTAATTTGGGGCTTAATCACTCCTTGGCCTATCACGTAGCCCAAGTAGCGGGCTTCCGTGAGTCCCAACGCACATTTCTTGGGATTGGCTGTCAATCCGGCTGTTCGAAGCGCGTCCACCACCGCTTGTACCTGTTCCAAGTGGGTCTGCCAATCGGAGCTGTAAATAATGATGTCATCAAGGTACGCTGATGCATACGCCTGGTGGGGTTCCAGCACCAAGTCCATCAACCTCTGGAACGTGGCCGGAGCGCCATGTAACCCAAAAGGCAAGACAACATAGTGGAAGAGACCCTCCGGCGTAACAAAAGCGGTTTTCTCCTTGGCGGACTCCGTCAGTGGCACCTGCCAGTACCCCTTGGTCAGGTCGAGCGTGGTGAAATATCGCGCCTGTCCCAGCCTATCAATCAGCTCATCCACCCGGGGCATGGGGTAGAGATCGAACTTGGATATTTCGTTCAATCTCCGGAAGTCATTGCAGAACCTTAAGGAGCCATCGGGTTTTGGTATTAGGACAATGGGACTAGCCCATTCACTCCGGGATTTTTCGATGACCCCCAGGCGTAGCATTGTCTTCACTTCTTCTGATATGGCTTGTCTTCGAGCCTCCGGCACGCGGTATGACTTCAGGCGTACCTTCAGGTGGGGCTCGGTGACAATGTCATGTCGTATCAGACTGGTCCTACCCGGCAACTCGGAGAAGACATCGGGGTTCTGCTGAACCAGCCGTCTGGCCTCTCGCCTCTGTTGCTTGGTGAGGGCTTCTCCGATCCTTACTTCCGGTTCGTCCTCTCCGGAGGTCGCTGAAGCCGGGAGTGAACGACCCGAAGAAGAGGGAGATGGGGGAAACTCAACCATCAGGCTTTCCCGTTCCTGCCACGGTTTTAATAGGTTGACATGGTATATTTGTTCAGGTTTCCGCCTACCGGGCTGCAATACTTTATAGTTGACCACCCCGACTTTTTCCTTTATCTCGTAGGGGCCTTGCCACTGAGCCAGGAATTTACTCTCCGCCGTGGGGATTAATACCAACACCCGATCCCCGGGTTTAAAGGTCCGCACGGTGGCTTGTCTATTATAGCGGCCGCTTTGCGCGGCCTGAGCCTCCTGTAAATGCTCCTTCACAATTGGCATGACCGCGCTTATGCGGTTCTGCATTCCTAAAATGTGTTCAATCACACTTTTATGGGGGGTGGGCTCTTGCTCCCATGTTTCCTTTGCCAGGTCCAACAATCCCCGAGGATGTCGCCCGTATAACAATTCAAAAGGCGAAAACCCCGTGGATGCCTGTGGCACCTCTCGGATGGCAAACATCAAATAGGGAAGCATCATATCCCAGTCCTTCCCGTCTTTGGAGATCACCCTTTTTAGCATGGTTTTCAGGGTTTTATTGAATCGTTCTACTAACCCATCCGTCTGAGGATGATACACAGACGTACGCAACTGCTTGATCTGGAGTAGCCGGCATAGTTCTTTGGTCACTTTAGACATGAATGGGGTCCCCTGATCCGTAAGGATCTCCTTGGGCAACCCCACTCGGCAGAACACAGAAAACAACTCCCGAGCTATAAGCTTTGCCGCAGTATGTCTGAGAGGTATCGCCTCTGGATACCGGGTGGCATAGTCAACGATCACTAGGATGTGTTGGTGCCCTCGAGCAGACTTTACGAGGGGCCCCACCAGATCCATCCCTATCCGTTCAAAAGGGACTTCTATAATGGGTAACGGCACCAACGGACTGCGAAAGTGGACCAGTGGTGCGGTAAGCTGACACTCCGGGCAGGTTTCGCAGAACCGTTTTACCTCCCCAAAGACCCCGGGCCAATAGAACCTTTGCAATATTCGCTCCTGCGTTTTCTTGACCCCTAGGTGGCCACTCATCAGATGTTTATGAGCCAAGTCGAGGACCCGCCGGCGATACGGCTGGGGCACCACCAACTGCTCCACCCCCACGCCCCGTATTTCATCTACCCGGTAGAGTAAATCCTGTTTAAGAGCGAAATGGGGGTACCTTACCTGGGCACCGGGCAGCTGGGCCACCCCGTCAATTACTAACACCCTATTCCGGGCATGTATTAACGTAGGGTCCTGGAGTTGGGCTGTCCCAAACGCATCCGGGGATGCCTCCAAGTCCGGGATGGGCTCGACCGTCTCAGCCTCTCCTGCCAATACCTCTAGGGGCGACCTATCGGGTTCACATTCTGTCCCTATCATGGGGACCCCTACGGCAGGTGTCCCGGATTCAGGATTGTAGGGCTCAGGCCCCGGACTGACCAATATCGGAGGGGATCTAGGGGTTCCCTTCCATAAAGTCCAAAAATAGGGCAGATCCCGTCCTAGGATCACGTCATAAGGAAGAGTGTTAAGCAGTCCCACCTCATGTTGCACCTGACCGCAAGGTGCTGTGATGGTGACAATCCCCGTGGGATAGTCTCGGCGGTCCCCATGTATGCAAACCACCCCCACGGTACGTCCTGTGGCCTTTACTTTAGCCCTCAAGGTGGATCGCACAAGGGTCACTAAGCTTCCGGAATCCAACAATCCTGTAACCGGACATCCATTCACCTGTATTTGGCACAAGTGGGGCTCAGTCTCTGGGGGAATCAGGTCAGCGGTACACACCACCTGAGCATACATTGAACCCCGCCGGGTAACCCCACAATCCATGGGCTCCGTGGTCAGGGGACACTGGGCTTCCATATGTCCCACCCGCTGGCACCGCCAACATCTAATAGGGAAGGAAACCCCCTTGACAAGTTGTCGTTTAGGGTACATGGCCTTCCGGACCTCAGGAACGGCGGGCGCGGCCTCAGCCAGGATGGTAGCGGACTCCTGTACCGGTGTCGGCGGTGGGTCCTTGGCCCTAGGCTTGGAGGGGCCGGACCGACGGGCGGTACGCAAAGTCTCAGTGTCCCGTATCAAGTCCTGCGTAGCCACATGCCGCTCTACCAGGGACACTAATTGGTCCAGGGTACTCGGGTCACCCTGTCCTACCCACCGTTGAACGGTGACGGGTAAAGTGCGCACAAAACGATCCACTACTACCCTTTCCACCATTTGCGCCGGGCTCAGAGTGTCAGGCTGCAACCACTTTTTTACAAGATGTAATAAGTCATAGGCCTGGGAGCGTACGGGTTTGGCTTCCTCATAGAACCACCGATTTACCCGCTGAGCCCGTACATAGGTATTCACCCCCAACCGAGCCAGTATTTCGGCTTTCAGGGTCACATAGTCAATGGCGTCCTCGGTACCGAGGTCCAGGTACGCTTTTTGGGGTTCCCCCGTCAGATAGGGCGACAATACCTCAGCCCACTGGGGGGTCGGCAGCTTTTCCCGCTCGGCCACCCGCTCAAACACTGCCAGGAACGCTTCCACATCATCCCCCGGGGTCATCTTTTGCAACGCTTGTCTCACCGCTTTCCGGACGCTGCCGTCGTCACCCGGTCCCGGGGTTGTTGCTGCCGGTCCGGCACGGATTGACTTGGCCAGGAGAACCATCTGTTCTTGGTGCCTTTTTTCCTGCAATTTCAAGGATTGCTGGTGCTGTTGCTGCTGTTGCTCCAACGTCCGGAGCAGGTGGGTATTCACCTGTTGTTGCTGTGCATTAGCCTCTTGTTGTTGTGCATTAGCCTGCTGCTGCTGTGCATTAGCCTGCGCCAAATGCCTTAGTATGTCCTCCATGGCGTCGCTGGGTTTGGGCCGTAGTATAGCTGCTTGAATCCAGGACATGTGCTACCGGATCACCAGAAAAGGAAGTACACCTCACCGGGCTGGCATGCCCGCCGATTCTCCACCATATGTGAGGTAGCGCGGTCGGCTGCGCAGCTGAAGACACGGGATCCAGGCATTAAGTTTCACAGCACACGGTGTTTAATGTCCAAACAAAAATCCACAGCAATATACATGTCTCTCCAGCAGAGACTCAGGGAGTTGTGATCACTCCCTCACACCCGGCACACCTGCCCCTCGTTCCTGTTTCCATTTAACCCTTCCTTCAGCCTGTAGGGAAACAGCATTAACCCTAGAGTGGATTTACTTTCTATCATGGAGTGAGCACAACCGGGGCGAGACATACCGGCCGTCATAGATAACCCCGGTCACAGTCTCACACTGTGTTCTTCCATTTCCTTACTATGTTCCTCACAGTGGAAACTGACAGTTTAAATCTCTGAGACAACTTTTTGTATCCTTCCCCTGAACAACTATGTTGAATAATCTTTGTTTTCAGATCATTTGAGAGTTGTTTTGAGGAGCCCATGATGCCACTCTTCATAGGAGATTCAAATAGGAGAACAGCTTGCAAGTGGCGACCTTAAATACCTTTTCTCATGATTGGATACACCTGCCTATGAAGTTCAAAGCTCAATGGGGTTACAAAACCAATTTAGTGCTTTAGTAAGTCAGTAAAAAGTAGTTAGGAGTGTTCAAATCAAGATATTGATAAGGGTGCCCATACTTTTGCACCGGTCAAATTTTGTTTAAATGCGGATTGCACATTTTCTGTTAGTACAATAAACCTCATTTCAATCCAGAAATATTACTCAGTCCATCAGTTATTAGATATATGAAACTGAAATAGCTGCTGCAAAAACCCAAATTGTTATAAAGAAAAAAGGTTAACATTAATAGGGGTGCCCAAACTTTTTCATATGACTGTATGTTATACATATGCAGTACTGAAGAGGAGTATGTTGTCTGCAAGTATTATAAAGATATACCTATAAGAGATGCCAGCAGCTTTGCCAGACTCAGTTTACTTGATCAGTGATATGATGCAGCTGGCATCTGTTCTGCTGCATTTGAATTACTGTATTTTTCGGATTATAAGATGCACTTTTCCACCCAAAACTTTGGGAGGAAAATGACGGGTGAGTCTTATAATCCGAATGTAGCTTACTGGGAGGTGGTGGAGAGGGGTAGCAGCAGGAGGCAGAGGTGATGCTGCGGGCACTGTGCTGGAGATGCAGGCGCTGTGCTGCGGGCTGCTGTTCTGCAGGTAGTGAGGCGATGGCCACCCTGAAAATGTTGGCAGTGCAAACTTCAAATAATGGTGCCTGGAGTCGGTGCATGCGCAGATAGAGCTCTCGGTCAAGATCTCATCTGCGCACAACCTGCCTCCTGCGCATTGATCTCCCAACAGTGGACTTAAGGAAAATGGCGCGTTGAGGTGGCACATGCGCAGATGACATCTTGGTTTGTCAGTGAGCTGACAGCACAATCTGCGCATGCGACGACTCTGAGGACTATTTCTTTGAAGCCCGCACTACCAACAGTTTCTGGATGCTGCCTACATCACAGTGCCCGCAGCGAGCATCTGGGACACCCACCGCACCGCTTATTTCATCGCTCTGCTCCACCACTGCCGCTGCCTCCTATGACCCCGCTGCACCACTGCTGACACCTCCCCGGTAAGACTCCACTGGATTTTAAGACGAAGCCCCCTTTTTTTTACCTTTTTTTTCCTCTAAATTTGTTGTGAGTCTTATAATCCGAAAAATAAAGTACTACTCTAATTTTTTCTCCATTTTTAATACACTAGAAAGCAGCAGTAATTCAGCACAACATTTACACACAAAAAAATATTGAAACCTGTCAGTGGAAGACCATATGCTTGTAGGTCACAAGGAACTATACTTTGCTTTTGCACTTCTTGTGCAATCCTTTTGGTGATGGGAGGACTAATTATTTTTTAAAAATAAAAAATGAAATTCCAATAATTTCAGACATATAATTGTGAAAATGTACAAAATGTGTAAGTCACAAACAATTTTTTTGTCTTCTCTGTTTTACTAGTCAAATTTTACATCCATATACGCTACACTAACACAGCTTTCTGTTTTAGGTATTGTTTTTGGTTGTATACTAGCATTTCTTTTTGTCATTTTTACGAAAAGGTTTCTATTTTGCTAAAAAAAAAAAAATATAAATAAAAACAATTCAGAACTGTACGGTAACTTTTGCTCACCTGCTTTACTAGTTCACTTTGACAACCAAACCCACCACATATATACTGCGGCATGCTGCCACATTTAGTTTGCTTTTTGAACGTGAACAGAGCATTTTTTGTTACATCTTTTTTCTATCAAGAGTTAAATAATTAGGGTTGAAAAGATTTTCAAAAGTTAATTGTATTGTTTCAATAGTAAAAGCATAAGGGGTAATATGGTTGCGGTAGTGTACAAGAAAGAAAGTCAAGCCATGGCTAGATAAAATTGCAAAGTATATTACACATGGATGGGTTTCCGTCTATAGAGGTAATGGCTAGACTATTAGGCTATGTATATATCTAAAGTGGGGGCCTCTCACTATGGACCTCTCTCTATAATAATAGCAAAAAGCACTGCAAAAAGTGGATCCTGGTCTGGTGGACTCAACACAACCATGTATTTTATTGTAGCGGTGTACTACATTTCTCCCGCGGATTATACTGCAAGTGAAATATTAGAGGGTGGCTACACAAAGAGAAGCCATGGCCAACTTTTTTGTTTGGGTCTAGTTTTTGGTATTAAAGAATGTTTTTCGGGACCAACATATTGATGACCTGTCCATCATGGCAATGGGAGATAGGGTGTAGTACCTGTGTCTGGACCTATTCTGATTCAGCTCCAAACATTGTTTATATCCAGACACCACTGATCAGCTGATCAGTTGGAATGCAAGGTGTTGGACCACAACCAATTTAATATTTCTGGCCCATACTATGGATAGGTCATAGTACTCAGTCAGAGACTGAGTAAGGACAACCCATCCGAAACGCGTCCTCCTAGCATGGCATTATGGCTTTTTAATGGTTTTTCAATAAAGGACTTTTATTTTTAATCAAATGCACCGTGCTGGATCGACTTCTTTGAATTATGGATAGGTCATGTATATATATGTCCCAAACAACCCCTTTAGGAATCAGGATTGTGACTTTGCCTTTATGCCTATACATAAGCAAATTCTATGCAAACTGCCTTTCTGTTTGCGCTTTTGTAAAGTGATGCAAATAAGGCAGGGATTGCAACTTCCACAACAGTTTGTTCAGCTTCAGAATAGTTCGTAGATATTGTTAATCGAGCTACACATTACATTGTTGTAGTTCATGCTATGGGCACAAGCTAGATAATGCTGCCTTGGAAGTGGTGTTCCCAAGAAAGTTATCCTCTATATTCAGTCACATAGACAAACCCAGACTCATCCATCAGATGCCAGATAGATACAAAATACGTTTCCACTGCTCGAGAGTCCAGTGGTGGCGACTTTACACCACTGCATCCAATGCTTAGCATTGTGCTTGGTGGCGTAACGCGCTATGGAGACCCACTTTGTGAAGCTCCCAGTGGTGGTACAGTTTTAGTGCTGATGTGAATGGCAGATGAGGTTTGGACACTGCAGTTATGGAATTAGCAGAGCGTTGGTGACTTTTATGTGACTCAGCCTCAGACACCCTGGTCTACAATATGTGGCTGAGTTGCTGTGATTCCTAAACACTTCCACTTTCAATAATTCTACTCTTAGGGTATGTGCCCACAATCAGGACCGGCTGTGTCCTGGATGTGGCGGCTCCTGACCTTAGGGGCCGCAAGTCTCCTCCGCAGGAGACCGCAGCTGGCACTTGCGGTGTCTCCATTGTGTTCTCCCTTCGGAGGACACTTGCAACTATGCAGCAAACAATTGACATGCAATTGCTCGGGAAGCCACACCGCAGGTCAGTTTACGCAGGATGTACACGCACAGTGGGCATTGGATTTCTAGAAACCCCAATCGCTGTGCTTCTACTGTACAACGCAGCGTTTTGGACACAACTGAAGCATGATGCGTCCAAAACGCTGTGAACACTGATCGTGGGCACGCAGCCTTAGTTGACTGAGGAACATTTCATGAACTAACTAGTTCTAATATTGACGTTCTTTTACAGGACCACATTGGTATCATTCAGTTCTTCAGAACAAACCTTTCTTTCCCAAATGCTAGTAAAGGCAGGCAGCATAGCGATTGGCTGTGCCAAAGAGCCTGGATGAAAAAAACACTTCAATGAAAACGTGTGCTTCAATACTTTAGCCCACAGTGTATTTATTTTTTGTAATTTGTGTATGGTGAACATGTGGCAAGAGCTGCATAACAACATGATGTTGGATCTTATGCCGACCATCTGGCAGGCACTGTGCATGGTGGTTTTTAAAAACACTTTATACAGCAAGGCATGTGTTTGGCGTTTTCTGTGGTGGGGCATGTGGTTGCCATATGTGGGGTACAGCATATTTGTTGGCACTTTGTATGGTACACAATGTGTCTGACACTTTGTATCATAGCTCGGTTATTAGCACTGTTGCTTTTGCAGCGCTGAGGTCCTGGGTAGAGTTGAGCGCGGTTCGTGGTTCGTGGTTCTCCAGTTCGCGGCTCGAGTGATTTTGGGGCATGTTCTAGATCGAACTAGAACTCGAGCTTTTTGCAAAAGCTCGGTAGTTCTAGAAACGTTCGAGAACGGTTCTAGCAGCCAAAAAACAGCTAAATCATAGCTTGGTTTCTGCTGTAATAGTGTAAGTCACTCTGTGAATCAAACTATTATCACATTTCAGTGTATAGTGTGCGTGAACAGCGCCTTCAGATCACTGCTGTTTCTATAATGGCGATCGCCATTTTTTTTTTTTTTTTTCTTGTCTTCCTTCCCTAAGTGCGCGCGTCTTGTGGGGCGGGCCAGCATGTCAGCCAATCCCAGACACACACACAGCTAAGTGGACTTTGAGCCAGAGAAGCAACGGCATGTGTGATAGGATCTGCATGTCACATGTCCCTGCATTATAAAACCGGACATTTTCTTCACGGACGCCATTATCTGCCTTCTGCGTCTTTGGTGTCAGACATCACTGTCGCAGCTCCGTCTTCCTGAGTCCTATAGCCGATACAGCTGTATGCGCTGCATACACAGCGTTAGACAGCTTAGGGAGAGCACTTTATAGCAGTCCTTTTAAGGGCTCCAACCGGCAGGGTCAGAGAGCCATAGGTGACAGGTCCTGCAAACAGCAACAGCGTCTGTGTAGCCCAGGTCAGGGATTTCCTACCTGCATTTCACCATTAGGAGGGAATAGAAAGGCAGGCTTCCATTCCTCTACCCAGAGCACCACAATCCTGCCACTGTACCCTCTTGTCCTCTGCACACTCCAACTGATAACTAAGCCATTATACTAGCAAACACTCAGTGTACCTAGTGGCATCCTATACGTGGCTATTGGACTTTGCTATAGTCCCACTAGTGCAAAGACATTTGCAGAGCGCGTCTGCCTGCATTGCACACTACAACTCATTCTAAACAAGCCATTATACTAGCAAACACTCAGTGTACCTAGTGGCATCCTATACGTGGCTATTGGACTTTGCTATAGTCCCACTAGTGCAAAGACATTAGCAGAGCACATCTGCCTGCATTGCACACTACAACTCATTCTAACCAAGCCATTATACTAGCAAACACTCAGTGTACCTAGTGGCATCCTATACGTGGCTATTGGACTTTGCTATAGTCCCACTAGTGCAAAGACATTTGCAGAGCGCGTCTGCCTGCATTGCACACTACAACTCATTCTAAACAAGCCATTATACTAGCAAACACTCAGTGTACCTAGTGGCATCCTATACGTGGCTATTGGACTTTGCTATAGTCCCACTAGTGCAAAGACATTAGCAGAGCACATCTGCCTGCATTGCACACTACAACTCATTCTAACCAAGCCATTATACTAGCAAACACTCAGTGTACCTAGTGGCATCCTATACGTGGCTATTGGACTTTGCTATAGTCCCACTAGTGCAAAGACATTAGCAGAGCACATCTGCCTGCATTGCACACTACAACTCATTCTAACCAAGCCATTATACTAGCAAACACTCAGTGTACCTAGTGGCATCCTATACGTGGCTATTGGACTTTGCTATAGTCCCACTAGTGCAAAGACATTAGCAGAGCACATCTGCCTGCATTGCACACTACAACTCATTCTAACCAAGCCATTATACTAGCAAACACTCAGTGTACCTAGTGGCATCCTATACGTGGCTATTGGACTTTGCTATAGTCCCACTAGTGCAAAGACATTTGCAGAGCGCGTCTGCCTGCGTTGCACACTACAACTCATTCTAACCAAGCCATTATACTAGCAAACACTCAGTGTACCTAGTGGCATCCTATACGTGGCTATTGGACTTTGCTATAGTCCCACTAGTGCAAAGACATTTGCAGAGCGCGTCTGCCTGCGTTGCACACTACAACTCATTCTAACCAAGCCATTATACTAGCAAACACTCAGTGTACCTAGTGGCATCCTATACGTGGCTATTGGACTTTGCTATAGTCCCACTAGTGCAAAGACATTTGCAGAGCGCGTCTGCCTGCGTTGCACACTACAACTCATTCTAACCAAGCCATTATACTAGCAAACACTCAGTGTACCTAGTGGCATCCTATACGTGGCTATTGGACTTTGCTATAGTCCCACTAGTGCAAAGACATTTGCAGAGCGCGTCTGCCTGCGTTGCACACTACAACTCATTCTAACCAAGCCATTATACTAGCAAACACTCAGTGTACCTAGTGGCATCCTATACGTGGCTATTGGACTTTGCTATAGTCCCACTAGTGCAAAGACATTTGCAGAGCGCGTCTGCCTGCGTTGCACACTACAACTCATTCTAAACAAGCCATTATACTAGCAAACACTCAGTGTACCTAGTGGCATCCTATACGTGGCTATTGGACTTTGCTATAGTCCCACTAGTGCAAAGACATTAGCAGAGCACATCTGCCTGCATTGCACACTACAACTCATTCTAACCAAGCCATTATACTAGCAAACACTCAGTGTACCTAGTGGCATCCTATACGTGGCTATTGGACTTTGCTATAGTCCCACTAGTGCAAAGACATTTGCAGAGCGCGTCTGCCTGCGTTGCACACTACAACTCATTCTAAACAAGCCATTATACTAGCAAACACTCAGTGTACCTAGTGGCATCCTATACGTGGCTATTGGACTTTGCTATAGTCCCACTAGTGCAAAGACATTTGCAGAGCGCGTCTGCCTGCGTTGCACACTACAACTCATTCTAACCAAGCCATTATACTAGCAAACACTCAGTGTACCTAGTGGCATCCTATACGTGGCTATTGGACTTTGCTATAGTCCCACTAGTGCAAAGACATTTGCAGAGCGCGTCTGCCTGCGTTGCACACTACAACTCATTCTAACCAAGCCATTATACTAGCAAACACTCAGTGTACCTAGTGGCATCCTATACGTGGCTATTGGACTTTGCTATAGTCCCACTAGTGCAAAGACATTTGCAGCACGTCTGCCTGCGTTGCACACTCCAACTAATTATAACTAAGTTGCATTGTCAGGGATATTTATTCTTTATTATTCTGCTGTTAATAAAGCTAGACCACCACTGCAATCTTCACCACCTCTCAATTTTTACTACCACATTTTCAGTCCACAATCTTGTCGCAATCAACATGAGTGGCAAAATGACAGATGCTGGTGGAAAGGGGAAGAGGCGTGGTGTAAAAGGCAAAAAAGGTTTTGTCCGTGGGGAAGGTGGCAAAGCTCCATTATCATCTGCTGAAGATAGACCATCTACCAGCAAAAGTAAGATGTCTACTACTTACCGTGGACAATCCGATGTGCTCCCTTTGTTACGGACACGAACAACAGGAACAAAGGTAGATGATGGGCAAAAAAGGAAAATGCTTGAATGGATCTCAAGTGGTCCAACAAGTGCCCTCTCTGCCACTTCAAGTACCGCATCCAAAAAACACCAGTCCTCTGAGTTGTCATCCCAATCAAACTTGCTTTCTCCCAGCTCTGAAGTCTCCATCAGCCCTGCACAGTATGGTGGAACTGAGATGGCTGAGTCTGCAGAGCTGTTCAGTCACACTATAGCCTGGGAATCAGAGGTCTGCTCCCAAGCTACAGTGAGTACAGAACAGGAAATGGTCTGCAGTGATGCCCAGAACCTTTGTGACTCAGATTCAGGCCGTGAGGACCAAGTTTCTGAGCATAATGTTGACCCTTTGTCACAAACTGTAACACCTGTGGTTATAGACAATGAGGAACATACTGATGAAGATGAGACGCAGATACCCGATTGTGATGACAACTTAAATATTCGTTCAGGGCAAGAAGAGGCTCGGTCTGAGGGGGAGGGGAGTGCAAACACAACAATTGATGATGACGTTCTAGATCCCACCTACTGTCAACCCCCAGTCAGGCACTCGAGGAGGTCAACAGAGGCGGTGGAGGAGGATGCAACCGACGACGAAGTTACCTTGCGCCTTCCTGGACAGAGTCGGAGAACTGGTAGCACGTCTACAACTGCATCCTCAGCCACCACTCTGCCTATGAGCATTATTCGTGGTGGATCAACAGGTCGCATGGCCTCTAAGCCTTGCCTAGCCTGGTCCTTTTTTCACATCGAAAAAGATCGCCCAACTCATGTGATATGTAACATTTGTCATGATTCTGTTAGTAGAGGTCAAAACCTCAGCAGTTTGACAACTTCTTCCATGAATCGTCACATGACTAAATATCATAAGTCCCGGTGGGAAGCTCACCGTGCTGCAATGCGGCCTAGTGGAGCGAACCATCCACCGCCCGCCCCTTCCACTGCATCCGCGCGCTCTTCATCTTCTAGGACTGTGGGGACAGCTGCCACACCTGTTTTTCCACGCAAAACTTCCACCACTGTAACCGCAACAGGCAGTTTGCTTGTAAGGTCG
The DNA here is from genome assembly GCF_048569485.1 of Anomaloglossus baeobatrachus. Lineage (NCBI taxonomy): Eukaryota > Metazoa > Chordata > Amphibia > Anura > Aromobatidae > Anomaloglossus > Anomaloglossus baeobatrachus. The sequence continues at coordinate 76,165,441 of NC_134361.1, read as the reverse complement.
TCAGTTGGTTTGGAAGGGGAAACAAGTGAGTGTGTACAGCTCTCTCAGACATCGATAGCACCAACGTTGGATGAAGGCAACATCATGTCTCCGCCTGCACTTTCCTCACAAACCTGCATTTTTCCAGGGACACCCTACTCAACACCGTCTACACACAGCAGCCAGATCTCTGTCCCTCAGATGTGGTCAAATAAAAGGCCACTTCCTCCGACCCATGACAAAGCTAAGAGGTTGACTCTATCCCTCTGTAAGCTGTTGGCTACCGAAATGCTGCCTTTCCGCCTAGTGGACACACAGGATTTTAGAGACCTTATGTCTGTCGCTGTGCCCCAGTACCAGATGCCTAGTCGCCACTACTTCTCTAAGAAAGGTGTGCCCGCGCTACACCAGCATGTCGCACACAACATCACCGCTTCCTTGAGAAACTCTGTGTGTGAACGGGTGCATTTCACCACCGATACTTGGACCAGTAAGCATGGACAGGGACGTTACATGTCGCTGACTGGGCACTGGGTAACTATGGTGATAGATGGTGAAGGGTCTGCTGCACAAGTCTTGCCGTCCCCACGACTTGTGTGTCAATCCTCTGTCTGTCCAAGTTCCGCCACTGCTTCTGCATCCTCCACCTCATCTGGGTCCTCCACCTCCGCCCCAAGCCTGCCTGGTCAGGCCACCAGCGTTCTCACTGCGCAGAAGGAATCACGCACCCCTCATTACTATGCTGGCAGCAGAGCGCAACGGCATCAGGCGGTCTTTAGCTTGACATGTCTTGGTAATAAGAGTCACACAGCTGAGGAGTTGTGGTCAGCTTTGCGGTCCGAGTTTAATAAATGGTTGTCTCCACTCAAACTGCAGCCTGGTAAGGCCGTGTGCGACAATGCTGCAAACCTGGGTGCGGCACTTCGCCTGGGCAAGGTGACACACGTACCTTGTATGGCTCACGTGTTGAACCTTGTCGTGCAGCAATTTTTAACACACTATCCCGGCCTAGATGGCCTTCTGAACAGGGCACGAAAACTGTCAGCTCACTTCCGCCGTTCAAGCGCCGCAGCAGAGCGACTTGCATCGCTCCAGAAGTCTTTCGGCCTGCCGGTTCATCGCCTGAAATGCGATGTGGCGACACGCTGGAATTCAACTCTCCACATGTTACAGCGACTGTGGCAGCACCGCAGAGCCCTGGTGCAATACGTCATGACGTATAGCCTGGGCCAACGAGATGCAGAGGTGGGGCAGATCACCCTGATGGAGTGGTCTCAGATCAAGGACCTATGCACCCTTCTGCACAGTTTCGACATGGCGACGAATATGTTTAGCTCTGACAATGCCATTATCAGCATGACGATTCCAGTCATTTACATGCTGGAGCACACGCTAAACACTATTCGGAGTCAGGGGGTGGGACAACATGAAGGGGAGGAACTACAGGAGGATTCATATGCGCAAGGGACAACAACATCACGAAGGTCCAGACGTTCATCATCACCAACGCAGCAGGCATGGGACCATGGGGGACAGGGATCGACAAGGGCGCATAGTAGCAGGCGAAATGTTGAGCAAGGTGCAGGAGAACATGAAGAAATGGAGGACGAACTGTCCATGGACATGGAAGACTCAGCGGATGAGGGAGACCTTGGTCAAATTTCAGTTGAAAGAGGTTGGGGTCAGATGTCAGAGGAAGAAAGAACGGGTAGCACCTCTATGCCACAAACACAGCATGGACTTGGTCCGCATGGCTGCGCAAGACACATGAGTGCCTTTTTGTTGCACTACCTCCAACATGACAGTCGTATTGTCAAAATTAGAAGTGATGATGACTACTGGATTGCCACACTATTAGATCCCCGGTACAAGTCCAAATTTTGTGACATAATTCCAGCCATAGAAAGGGACGCACGTATGCAGGGATATCAGCAGAAGCTGTTACTAGATCTTAGCTCGGCTTTTCCACCAAACAACCGTGCAGGTGCAGGGAGTGAATCTCCCAGTTGTAACTTGACAAACATGGGACGGTCTCGTCATCTTCAACAGTCTACCCGTACCAGTAGGACCTTTTCTGGTGCCGGTAACAGCAATTTTATGGAATCTTTTCATAATTTTTTTAGACCCTCTTTTGCAAGGCCACCAGAGACAACAAGTCTGACACATACTCAACGGCTGGAGAGGATGATACAGGAGTATCTCCAAATGAACATCGATGCCATGACTGTGCAACTGGAGCCTTGCTCCTTTTGGGCTTCAAACATAGAAAAATGGCCAGAGCTCTCCAGTTACGCCTTGGAGATTTTGTCGTGTCCAGCTGCCAGCGTTGTCTCTGAACGTGTATTCAGTGCTGCTGGGTGTGTGCTGACAGATAAGCGCACGCGTCTGTCCAGTGACAATGTGGACAGACTGACGTTCATCAAAATGAACAAGTCATGGATCCAGAAGGAATTTACTACCCCTGTGTCATCCTGGGGAGAGTAAATGCTTGTGGATTTGGAATGTGCTTGATGCAAATCAAAACATCCTGTTTGCAACTAGGGCCCAAGTGCTGCCACTGAATGGGTGGGTGTGTGTGGGGCCCAATTTTTGGAAAAAAGGGGAGACTCCGCTTGGAGTAACCCTTGCTTACATTGTTTTTAAAAGAAGCCAAGATGAACAGAGCTGGGATCAGGAAAGACTTTGCTACCTACCCCGGTGTCATCCTGGGGACGGATAAGAATAGCGTATTTTTGAATGTGCTTGATGCAAATCAAAACATCCTGTTTGCAACTAGGGCCCAAGTGCTGCCACTGAATGGGTGGGTGTGTGTGGGGCCCAATTTTTGGAAAAAAGGGGAGACTCCGCTTGGAGTAACCCTTGCTTACATTGTTTTTAAAAGAAGCCAAGATGAACAAGTCATGGGTCAGCAAAGACTTTGCTACCTACCCCAGTGTCATCCTGGGGACGGCTAAGAATAGCGTATTTTTGAATGTGCTTGATGCAAATCAAAACATCCTGTTTGCAACTAGGGCCCAAGTGCTGCCACTGATGGGGTGGGTGTCTGTGTGGCCCAATTTTTGGAAAAAAGGGAGACTCCGCTTGGAGTAACCCTTGCTTGCTGTGTTTTTAAAAGAAGCCAAGATGAACAGAGCTGGGATCAGGAAAGACTTTGCTACCTACCCCGGTGTCATCCTGGGGACGGCTAAGAATAGCGTATTTTTGAATGTGCTTGATGCAAATCAAAACATCCTGTTTGCAACTAGGGCCCAAGTGCTGCCACTGAATGGGTGGGTGTGTGTGGGGCCCAATTTTTGGAAAAAAGGGGAGACTCCGCTTGGAGTAACCCTTGCTTACATTGTTTTTAAAAGAAGCCAAGATGAACAAGTCATGGGTCAGCAAAGACTTTGCTACCTACCCCAGTGTCATCCTGGGGACGGCTAAGAATAGCGTATTTTTGAATGTGCTTGATGCAAATCAAAACATCCTGTTTGCAACTAGGGCCCAAGTGCTGCCACTGATGTGGTGGGTGTCTGTGTGGCCCAATTTTTGGAAAAAAGGGAGACTCCGCTTGGAGTAACCCTTGCTTGCTGTGTTTTTAAAAGAAGCCAAGATGAACAGAGCTGGGATCAGGAAAGACTTTGCTACCTACCCCGGTGTCATCCTGGGGACGGATAAGAATGGCGTATTTTTGAATGTGCTTGATGCAAATCTAGCTGTGAAGTGTACAACTGGGGCACAACTGCTGCCACTGAATGGGTGGGTGTGTGTGGGGCCCAATTTTTGGAAAAAAGGGGAGACTCCGCTTGGAGTAACCCTTGCTTACATTGTTTTTAAAAGAAGCCAAGATGAACAAGTCATGGGTCAGCAAAGACTTTGCTACCTACCCCAGTGTCATCCTGGGGACGGCTAAGAATAGCGTATTTTTGAATGTGCTTGATGCAAATCAAAACATCCTGTTTGCAACTAGGGCCCAAGTGCTGCCACTGATGGGGTGGGTGTCTGTGTGGCCCAATTTTTGGAAAAAAGGGAGACTCCGCTTGGAGTAACCCTTGCTTGCTGTGTTTTTAAAAGAAGCCAAGATGAACAGAGCTGGGATCAGGAAAGACTTTGCTACCTACCCCGGTGTCATCCTGGGGACGGATAAGAATAGCGTATTTTTGAATGTGCTTGATGCAAATCAAAACATCCTGTTTGCAACTAGGGCCCAAGTGCTGCCACTGAATGGGTGGGTGTGTGTGGGGCCCAATTTTTGGAAAAAAGGGGAGACTCCGCTTGGAGTAACCCTTGCTTACATTGTTTTTAAAAGAAGCCAAGATGAACAGAGCTGGGATCAGGAAAGACTTTGCTACCTACCCCGGTGTCATCCTGGGGACGGATAAGAATAGCGTATTTTTGAATGTGCTTGATGCAAATCAAAACATCCTGTTTGCAACTAGGGCCCAAGTGCTGCCACTGAATGGGTGGGTGTGTGTGGGGCCCAATTTTTGGAAAAAAGGGGAGACTCCGCTTGGAGTAACCCTTGCTTACATTGTTTTTAAAAGAAGCCAAGATGAACAAGTCATGGGTCAGCAAAGACTTTGCTACCTACCCCAGTGTCATCCTGGGGACGGCTAAGAATAGCGTATTTTTGAATGTGCTTGATGCAAATCAAAACATCCTGTTTGCAACTAGGGCCCAAGTGCTGCCACTGATGTGGTGGGTGTCTGTGTGGCCCAATTTTTGGAAAAAAGGGAGACTCCGCTTGGAGTAACCCTTGCTTGCTGTGTTTTTAAAAGAAGCCAAGATGAACAGAGCTGGGATCAGGAAAGACTTTGCTACCTACCCCGGTGTCATCCTGGGGACGGATAAGAATGGCGTATTTTTGAATGTGCTTGATGCAAATCTAGCTGTGAAGTGTACAACTGGGGCACAACTGCTGCCACTGAATGGGTGGGTGTGTGTGGGGCCCAATTTTTGGAAAAAAGGGGAGACTCCGCTTGGAGTAACCCTTGCTTACATTGTTTTTAAAAGAAGCCAAGATGAACAAGTCATGGGTCAGCAAAGACTTTGCTACCTACCCCAGTGTCATCCTGGGGACGGCTAAGAATAGCGTATTTTTGAATGTGCTTGATGCAAATCAAAACATCCTGTTTGCAACTAGGGCCCAAGTGCTGCCACTGATGGGGTGGGTGTCTGTGTGGCCCAATTTTTGGAAAAAAGGGAGACTCCGCTTGGAGTAACCCTTGCTTGCTGTGTTTTTAAAAGAAGCCAAGATGAACAGAGCTGGGATCAGGAAAGACTTTGCTACCTACCCCGGTGTCATCCTGGGGACGGATAAGAATAGCGTATTTTTGAATGTGCTTGATGCAAATCAAAACATCCTGTTTGCAACTAGGGCCCAAGTGCTGCCACTGAATGGGTGGGTGTGTGTGGGGCCCAATTTTTGGAAAAAAGGGGAGACTCCGCTTGGAGTAACCCTTGCTTACATTGTTTTTAAAAGAAGCCAAGATGAACAGAGCTGGGATCAGGAAAGACTTTGCTACCTACCCCGGTGTCATCCTGGGGACGGATAAGAATAGCGTATTTTTGAATGTGCTTGATGCAAATCAAAACATCCTGTTTGCAACTAGGGCCCAAGTGCTGCCACTGATGTGGTGGGTGTCTGTGTGGCCCAATTTTTGGAAAAAAGGGAGACTCCGCTTGGAGTAACCCTTGCTTGCTGTGTTTTTAAAAGAAGCCAAGATGAACAGAGCTGGGATCAGGAAAGACTTTGCTACCTACCCCGGTGTCATCCTGGGGACGGATAAGAATGGCGTATTTTTGAATGTGCTTGATGCAAATCTAGCTGTGAAGTGTACAACTGGGGCACAACTGCTGCCACTGAATGGGTGGGTGTGTGTGGGGCCCAATTTTTGGAAAAAAGGGGAGACTCCGCTTGGAGTAACCCTTGCTTACATTGTTTTTAAAAGAAGCCAAGATGAACAAGTCATGGGTCAGCAAAGACTTTGCTACCTACCCCAGTGTCATCCTGGGGACGGCTAAGAATAGCGTATTTTTGAATGTGCTTGATGCAAATCAAAACATCCTGTTTGCAACTAGGGCCCAAGTGCTGCCACTGATGGGGTGGGTGTCTGTGTGGCCCAATTTTTGGAAAAAAGGGAGACTCCGCTTGGAGTAACCCTTGCTTGCTGTGTTTTTAAAAGAAGCCAAGATGAACAGAGCTGGGATCAGGAAAGACTTTGCTACCTACCCCGGTGTCATCCTGGGGACGGCTAAGAATAGCGTATTTTTGAATGTGCTTGATGCAAATCAAAACATCCTGTTTGCAACTAGGGCCCAAGTGCTGCCACTGAATGGGTGGGTGTGTGTGGGGCCCAATTTTTGGAAAAAAGGGGAGACTCCGCTTGGAGTAACCCTTGCTTACATTGTTTTTAAAAGAAGCCAAGATGAACAAGTCATGGGTCAGCAAAGACTTTGCTACCTACCCCAGTGTCATCCTGGGGACGGCTAAGAATAGCGTATTTTTGAATGTGCTTGATGCAAATCAAAACATCCTGTTTGCAACTAGGGCCCAAGTGCTGCCACTGATGTGGTGGGTGTCTGTGTGGCCCAATTTTTGGAAAAAAGGGAGACTCCGCTTGGAGTAACCCTTGCTTGCTGTGTTTTTAAAAGAAGCCAAGATGAACAGAGCTGGGATCAGGAAAGACTTTGCTACCTACCCCGGTGTCATCCTGGGGACGGATAAGAATGGCGTATTTTTGAATGTGCTTGATGCAAATCTAGCTGTGAAGTGTACAACTGGGGCACAACTGCTGCCACTGAATGGGTGGGTGTGTGTGGGGCCCAATTTTTGGAAAAAAGGGGAGACTCCGCTTGGAGTAACCCTTGCTTACATTGTTTTTAAAAGAAGCCAAGATGAACAAGTCATGGGTCAGCAAAGACTTTGCTACCTACCCCAGTGTCATCCTGGGGACGGCTAAGAATAGCGTATTTTTGAATGTGCTTGATGCAAATCAAAACATCCTGTTTGCAACTAGGGCCCAAGTGCTGCCACTGATGGGGTGGGTGTCTGTGTGGCCCAATTTTTGGAAAAAAGGGAGACTCCGCTTGGAGTAACCCTTGCTTGCTGTGTTTTTAAAAGAAGCCAAGATGAACAGAGCTGGGATCAGGAAAGACTTTGCTACCTACCCCGGTGTCATCCTGGGGACGGATAAGAATAGCGTATTTTTGAATGTGCTTGATGCAAATCAAAACATCCTGTTTGCAACTAGGGCCCAAGTGCTGCCACTGAATGGGTGGGTGTGTGTGGGGCCCAATTTTTGGAAAAAAGGGGAGACTCCGCTTGGAGTAACCCTTGCTTACATTGTTTTTAAAAGAAGCCAAGATGAACAGAGCTGGGATCAGGAAAGACTTTGCTACCTACCCCGGTGTCATCCTGGGGACGGATAAGAATAGCGTATTTTTGAATGTGCTTGATGCAAATCAAAACATCCTGTTTGCAACTAGGGCCCAAGTGCTGCCACTGAATGGGTGGGTGTGTGTGGGGCCCAATTTTTGGAAAAAAGGGGAGACTCCGCTTGGAGTAACCCTTGCTTACATTGTTTTTAAAAGAAGCCAAGATGAACAAGTCATGGGTCAGCAAAGACTTTGCTACCTACCCCAGTGTCATCCTGGGGACGGCTAAGAATAGCGTATTTTTGAATGTGCTTGATGCAAATCAAAACATCCTGTTTGCAACTAGGGCCCAAGTGCTGCCACTGATGTGGTGGGTGTCTGTGTGGCCCAATTTTTGGAAAAAAGGGAGACTCCGCTTGGAGTAACCCTTGCTTGCTGTGTTTTTAAAAGAAGCCAAGATGAACAGAGCTGGGATCAGGAAAGACTTTGCTACCTACCCCGGTGTCATCCTGGGGACGGATAAGAATGGCGTATTTTTGAATGTGCTTGATGCAAATCTAGCTGTGAAGTGTACAACTGGGGCACAACTGCTGCCACTGAATGGGTGGGTGTGTGTGGGGCCCAATTTTTGGAAAAAAGGGGAGACTCCGCTTGGAGTAACCCTTGCTTACATTGTTTTTAAAAGAAGCCAAGATGAACAAGTCATGGGTCAGCAAAGACTTTGCTACCTACCCCAGTGTCATCCTGGGGACGGCTAAGAATAGCGTATTTTTGAATGTGCTTGATGCAAATCAAAACATCCTGTTTGCAACTAGGGCCCAAGTGCTGCCACTGATGGGGTGGGTGTCTGTGTGGCCCAATTTTTGGAAAAAAGGGAGACTCCGCTTGGAGTAACCCTTGCTTGCTGTGTTTTTAAAAGAAGCCAAGATGAACAGAGCTGGGATCAGGAAAGACTTTGCTACCTACCCCGGTGTCATCCTGGGGACGGATAAGAATGGCGTATTTTTGAATGTGCTTGATGCAAATCTAGCTGTGAAGTGTACAACTGGGGCACAACTGCTGCCACTGAAGGGGTGGGTGTGTGGGGCCCAATTTTTGGAAAAAAGGGAGACTCCGCTTGGAGTCACCTTGCGGTGTTTTACATGACTTTAGAAGGGCGTGCCATGCCTATATCTGTGTGTCCTCCTCTTTTTCCTTGTCCAGCTGTTTTGTTTTCGCATGAGTACATGTCCTTGTCACTTTCCCATGTGTTTGTGTTGTGTTGTGAGTTGTTTGTCACCTTTTGGACACCTTTGAGGGTGTTTTCTAGGTGTTTTACTGTGTTTGTGATTGCCTGCCATTGTTTCCTATGGGCTCGAGTTCGGTTCGTCGAACGTTCGACGAGCCGAACTCGAGCCAGACCCCCCGTTCGGCGAACCGCCTCGAGCCGAACCGGGACCGGTTCGCTCATCTCTAGTCCTGGGTTCAAATCCCACCAAGGACAACATCTGCAAGGAGTTTGGGTATCCTCCAGGGCCTCTGGATTTGTCCCACACTACAAAGACCATACTGATAGGGAATATAGAATGTGAGCCCCAATGGGAACAGAGAGGATCTGTAAAGTGCTGCGGAATATGATGGTGCTATATAAGCAAATAAGTATCGCACCTATAGTGGTCACTGTTTAGGTGGCCCCAAATAGAACAAGAAGGGAAAAGTGTTCCTTGTCGTATGTCTGAAAGTTCAGAGGTATGATAGTCATTAGGTTTTTGTACAAATAAATTTCTATGTTGAACCTCTTTGAATTTAAGCTTTTCACTCTGCGGTTTATATAAGGCTGCAAAAGAAACAGGACTTCCATCCGTCAGCACCTGACACATCGCTTCCTGTTTACAGCGCGGTCTGTTTCCCTGCATTTCTCCAGAATCGCCCAGTGCACTGTATATGGCAGCAGCTTTGTATGGCCGCTACAGAATCATAGTAAGAAAAGATTGGGATCCATGTAAACAAAATGATTATAAGCATCTGGTCTAGCCTGGGGTAGTAAAGGAATAGCATTTATTAAAAACATACATGCCCAACGTCTAGTGAGGCTTTGTACGTTAGTGCTGGTTATTACTGCTGTGTAGGTATAATTGTATGAAATGGAGAGAAATAGCAAACACTGTTATCACTGCTCACCATCAGTGCAGAGACTGATAGGAGAATAATATGTAAGAAAATATAGATTAATGGTATGTATCACATCAGAAATAAGATAAGTGCACGACTACTGTAGACTGGACACGAATTACAGTAACGTGAAAATAACGACCTCCATCATCCACTAATATCCCATTTATAATGAGTATTATGGTAATAACACTGCTTGCTTGTACAGTTAGGTCCAGAAATATTTGGACAGTGACACAAGTTTTGTTATTTTAGCTGTTTACAAAAACATGTTCAGAAATACAATTATATATATAATATGGGCAGAAAGTGCACACTCCCAGCTGCAATATGAGAGTTTTCACATCCAAATCGGAGAAAGGGTTTAGGAATCATAGCTCTGTAATGCATAGCCTCCTCTTTTTCAAGGGACCAAAAGTAATTGGACAAGGGACTCTAAGGGCTGCAATTAACTCTGAAGGCGTCTCCCTCGTTAACCTGTAATCAATGAAGTAGTTAAAAGGTCTGGGGTTGATTACAGGTGTGTGGTTTTGCATTTGGAAGCTGTTGCTGTGACCAGACAACATGCGGTCTAAGGAACTCTCAATTGAGGTGAAGCAGAACATCCTGAGGCTGAAAAAAAAGAAAAAATCCATCAGAGAGATAGCAGACATGCTTGGAGTAGCAAAATCAACAGTCGGGTACATTCTGAGAAAAAAGGAATTGACTGGTGAGCTTGGGAACTCAAAAAGGCCTGGGCGTCCACGGATGACAACAGTGGTGGATGATCGCCGCATACTTTCTTTGGTGAAGAAGAACCCGTTCACAACATCAACTGAAGTCCAGAACACTCTCAGTGAAGTAGGTGTATCTGTCTCTAAGTCAACAGTAAAGAGAAGACTCCATGAAAGTAAATACAAAGGGTTCACATCTAGATGCAAACCATTCATCAATTCCAAAAATAGACAGGCCAGAGTTAAATTTGCTGAAAAACACCTCATGAAGCCAGCTCAGTTCTGGAAAAGTATTCTATGGACAGATGAGACAAAGATCAACCTGTACCAGAATGATGGGAAGAAAAAAGTTTGGAGAAGAAAGGGTACGGCACATGATCCAAGGCACACCACATCCTCTGTAAAACATGGTGGAGGCAACGTGATGGCATGGGCATGCATGGCTTTCAATGGCACTGGGTCACTTGTGTTTATTGATGACATAACAGCAGACAAGAGTAGCCGGATGAATTCTGAAGTGTACCGGGATATACTTTCAGCCCAGATTCAGCCAAATGCCGCAAAGTTGATCGGACGGCGCTTCATAGTACAGATGGACAATGACCCCAAGCATACAGCCAAAGCTACCCAGGAGTTCATGAGTGCAAAAAAGTGGAACATTCTGCAATGGCCAAGTCAATCACCAGATCTTAACCCAATTGAGCATGCATTTCACTTGCTCAAATCCAGACTTAAGACGGAAAGACCCACAAACAAGCAAGACCTGAAGGCTGCGGCTGTAAAGGCCTGGCAAAGCATTAAGAAGGAGGAAACCCAGCGTTTGGTGATGTCCATGGGTTCCAGACTTAAGGCAGTGATTGCCTCCAAAGGATTCGCAACAAAATATTGAAATTAAAAATATTTTGTTTGGGTTTGGTTTATTTGTCCAATTACTTTTGACCTCCTAAAATGTGGAGTGTTTGTAAAGAAATGTGTACAATTCCTACAATTTCTATCAGATATTTTTGTTCAAACCTTCAAATTAAACGTTACAATCTGCACTTGAATTCTGTTGTAGAGGTTTCATTTCAAATCCAATGTGGTGGCATGCAGAGCCCAACTCGCGAAAATTGTGTCACTGTCCAAATATTTCTGGACCTAACTGTATGATGATCAAAGTTAATGAATGAGTTTGGAGTAAAGGAGGTGTTACACGCAACGATATCGCTGGTGAAAGCACCCGCCCACGTCGTTTGTGCGTCACGGGCAAATTGCTGCCCGTGGCGCACAAAATCGTTTGGAGCGGTCACACGCTTACCTGCCTAGCGATGTCGCTGTTTCCGCCTCCTTTCTAAGGGGGCAGTTCGTGCAGCGTCACAGCGACGTCACTAAATGGCCGCCCAATAGAAGCGAAGGGGCGGAGATGAGCGGGACGTAACATCCCGCCCACCTCCTTCCTTCCGCATTGCCGGCGGCCGCAGGTAAGCTGCAGTTTGTTGTTCCCGAGGTGTCACACGTAGTGATGTATGCTGCCTCGGGAACGATGAACAATCTGCGGCCTCTACAATCAACGATATTTTAAAAAGGAACGACGTGTCAACGATGGACGATAAGGTGAGTATTTTCCATCGTTAACGGTCGTTCCTTGCTGTCACACGCAACAACATCGCCAACGATGCCGGATGTGCGTCACAGAATCCGTGACCCCGGCGATATATCGTTAGATCCTTTGTTGCGTGTGACGCCGCCTTAAGGCATAATAAAGGATTTAGCCTTTTAATAAAGTTAGTTCGTAGTCTCTCAGGTCAACAGCTTGAAGATGTAAGTCAGAAAATACAGAAAATATAATATGGAGGTACATTGATAACCTGGGAAAAAATGAAGAAGAGAGGGACCATGGATACAGAAAAGCCACATACACATGGGTGCATATAACTATGACATGTTGTGTTTCTGTATAAAAGTGTGGCACATTGAAGCATAGTATGGATCCATACCAGGTTATAGGCACCATCTGGTGTTTTGGAGAAAATATACTTTGAAGTTCACAGCAGTTTCTGCTATTCCATGTATTCCCCTTACATAGTCACTGGTGTGCATACCTTATCTCCCCATACCACTGTATGGGGAGGCTGCAGGGGGGAGGATGGGGTGGATGCCTGATCTCAAACAATGGGGAGGCTGCAGGGGGGAGGAAGGGGTGGATGCCGGATCTCAAACAATGGGGAGGCTGCAGGGGGGAGGATTGTCATTTTTTTTCCAATGTAAGGCCTCCCCCGAAAGTAAGGCAGGGTGGGACTTTTGGGGGTAAAATTAATGTAAGACAGGGCCTTACTTTCGGGGAAACACGGTAGAAGAGGGCCGTTGTGCAGGAACAATATATAGGCCCTTTGCAGTCCAATTCATCAGAATGGAAAATTCCACCTGATTTGGAGGATGTGGCCCCCTTACCTCTTCGGCCTCTGTGCAGCTGCACAGGTTGCACTAATTATAAGTCTGCCTCTGGCGGGCTGCAATTCATGCCCTCAGCGGTTTGGCAGGTTTACTTTAATCAGATCACAGTCACCATTTGATAGCTAAAATTGATAATTTCCATATGAAACTAGGTTAGGTTGCATTAGTAAGACTTTTTCCCCTATTCTTCCACTGCTCTATAGATATGGCTTAAAGATGGTGGTCCAATTCCATATTCCGTAGCACTTTACGGACATCGTCAACGCTGTCCTCAGTGGGGCTCAGAATCCAAATTCCCTATCACTATGTCTTTGGAGTGTGGGAGGAAACTGGTGAACCTGGAGGAAACCCACACAAATGGAGAAAACATAGAAACTCCTTGCAGATGTCCTTGGTGGGATTTGAGCCCTGGACCCCAGTACTAAACACTGAGCCATCATGCTGTCTAATAGTTCCCTTAAATGCGTTTTGGAAACTAGGTACGATATACAGTTTTTTCCAAAAGACGCAGTTAATATATCGCCATACATCAACTTGGCTAAAAAAAAAAAAATCAGACCATGGATGGCCACCTTTAGAATAAGCCTTCTTGTATTTATGAAAATGCTCAGTAGGGAAAGGATCTCCCGCAGATTTCTCCTGAAGCTTTAAGTAGGTCTACACATCTCAGATTATGCACTTCAAAAACGTCAAAAGCTGCTTTCTTAGTAGAAGAAGCTTAACAAGGTCTGAAGCACATATCTGAGAGAATGCTAATTGCTGAGCAAAGCTTTTCTCTGTTTTGCAGCACATTGGTGGAGTCACTCAAGGTTGTTGTATTCTGATATAAGATCTATTATCTCTCAGTGAAATCTAATCCTCATAGTACGTATGTTCTGGAGTTTACTTAACAATATTTAACCAGCACTTACTTTATTATTTGGTAATGCCATGCCTATTTGGTCAGCTCAGTTTCTTTTTTAAAAGAAGGGCCTTGTAATAACTGGGTATAATTACAGCAGTTATATTTTATAGAGCTAATAATGTGTTTTCTTTATAGACTGCTGAACCACTATTTGATCCACCATATTTTTCAGACTATAAGACTCAACGAACCATAAGACGCACCTGTTATGGAGGGGGAAATCTGCTGCTAACATTGTCATGAGGGTAATGTCCCTCAATTCTGTACTAATGTTCTCCATCCTGGCCTCTTCCAGGTATATATGTCCCCCATCCTGGTATAGATGTGGTCCATCCTGGTAAATTTGAGGCCCATCCTGGTATATATGATCCCCATCTTGGGCTCATCATGGTATATGTGATGCACATCCTGGCCCATTCTGGTATTTATGTCACACATCTTGGTATATATGTGGCCCATCCTGATGAATATGCCCTCCATGTATATGTTTTCTACATCCTGGTGTATATGTCCCCCATTCTTGTATATATGTGGTCCATCCTGGTAAATATATGACACATCCTGATTTATTATGTCCCCCATCCTGGTATAGATAATATGTCCCTCATCCTCATGTTTCCTATCCTGGTATATACGTCCCCCATCCTGGACCCATCCAGGTATATATGCCTCCTTTTATGACGCACATGCAAAAAATAAACAATTGAACTCATCTTCCTTCTGTTGCATGATGTCCTCTTCTGATGCCGGCAATTGACTTATCGTGTAAGTGATGGGCAGTGCATGATGTCACTGACATGTACCTCCAGTCACACGCCGATGTCAGCTGCTGACGAATCCAAAATTAATATTTACTGCTTCCCAATTTCATAATCCTGCCCACCTTTTGGAATTGGCATCAGTGCTGAGAGGTGGGCAGGATTATGGGCTTGGGAAGCAGTGAATATTCATTTTCTGTAATAGGGGGCACACATGTTCGCCCAAGCTGCCGGTTAAACCTGATCCTGCTTTCTGTGATCCAACTCACTGCCACCATCGCCCCTCCACACCACTGTGAGCAAGGTACATCCGGACAAATTTGGGGGGAAGAAAGTGCGTCTTATAGTCTGAAAAATGTGGTATAATAAAACATTTCTACCGTAAACCTAACTGGTATATTAGAGGTTTCCTAAAACACTTTTGGGTTGTGTATAATATAATAGGGTTGTATGAAGGGGTTTAGCTGTCAAGACTACTGTATATCCATACTTTGAGCAATGGATCCAATTTTCTATTTTCGATGATGAGTTGAACTTTCCATTGAAATAAAGGATTAGAAAAACCTCATCTGATGGATATGTCAACTATAACATTGACTAGACAAAAAATATGTTTTTTATTGAAATTTCAATAGGTCAGTGATATGCTGGATGTGCAATAACAGAGGCAAATGCTGATGAAATATCTGTGGTCACCACAAAAATGTAAACTTTATAACTTGAGCAGAAGTCATCTCATTGTAACGTATGCACATTAACCAGTCAACATCTGGTTATGTGATGTAAGAAAAAATTCCTTAACTCTTAAGCGAAGATTTAGAAATCTCTGGATTAAGAAGTATCTCATAACTCCTTTCTTTTTTACATGAAGACATCAGTGCAGAATCGGGCAGAATTGGCAATGGGCTAGCCATTTTGCTTACCAGGGTTAAGGGATCCTTTATTTTCACACTATAACCTAATCTCAAACATCAGGACTCAACTTGAAGCCCCTCTTCTCCTCTCCTCCCCACCCAACCCAATCCCCACCTACCCCTCCCCCCCCAACACCACACAGTTGCATTTGCAGATTTGATGCTCACTGATGGATAAAACTGAAGAAAAATATTAAAGTAGTGAAATCAGAACAAGAAAATCCAGGACACATACAAAATGTGATCCAAATGTGAAGACAGAGATAGCCAAGTCCAGAAAGTCAGATGGAATTAAAGGAAGAGAGGAGTAAGGTCAAAGAGTCAAACCATCCTTGGCTTAATCACATAAATGGTCAAGAATTTGTTTGGGTTGGAAAGCAGTCCAAGAGAGCACAAGGGTAATATCAAAAAGTATACAATAGCTGGCACAGGTACTTGGGAGTGGAGGTTTTAAATAGCATTCAGGGAGCACTGACTAGGCGTTGAACTTGTCCATTGAGTGGTCCGCTGATTTGCTCCTTTGATTTGCCACCCAGCCAGACCACCTAACTGGCCACTAGAGCTTTCAGTCTGTGCAACTAAGACAGATCAATGCTGGAACGGGAGCAGTTGAGTTTGTGATAACTATAGGAGCTACAGAAGTGGCAGTCGCACGGAGGTCCTGATACCTGATGGACCCAGTGGTCCACAGTGATGAAAATCAGTATTATAAATAAATCATAGTAAATACAGGACTCTTTGATGGTCTTTAACATAGACCATCATCAAATCATTTATCATAGATCACATTTTAACAGCATTTATTCCATTTTTTCTTGTATTTTCTTAAAATATCAGAAGTCACAAGCACAGAAATTCTTTAATCTCAAAGAGGTTATCCACTGCTTTGACACTGATGGCCTATCCTTAGGGTAGGTCATCAATGCCTGATCGGCCGGTGTCCGATATTCTGCACCCCCGCTGATCAGCTGTTTTTATGTCACCGGCGGCAGCAGGCAGCCAGAAATGCTCAGTTCTGGAACGGTTCCGTCTTTTGATAGTGTCAATGGCTGGGTACTGCACATTCGCCTCCTATTGATTAGAATGGGAGGTGGATGTCCAGTACCCAGCTGCGGCCGCAATCAGATGACAGAGCATCTCTGGAACTGAGCACTTCTGGCTGCCTGCTGCCGCAGCTGGTACCGGGTACAGCTGGTCTGCGGGGGTGTGAGTTGTCGGACCCTGGCCGATCAGACATTGATGACCTATCCTAAGGATAGGCCATCAATGTCAAAGTTGTGGACAACCGCTGTAAAGTCTCCATACAACTTACCCTAATGTTGCCCGAACTCACCAATAACGGCATGTTCAGATGACTGTCCACTGTGTGCCTCCTGAATGTTGCGGAAGATAAGGATTTGGCATGTCTAGTTGTGGGCTGACAATCCTTTTCTTCTTGGAATGGTTGGTCGCCAACAGAGCAGCCTGACAGCTGCTGTCTCAGAGAACATAGGAGCACACGGCAGACCGAGCACGCATGTGTATGGAGGAGTCGGGTGAGATTACTGCTGGATGAACCATCAGCTAGCTATTGTGTATGGGGTACCTCAATTCACGTTAGCCTTATAGTTGTTTTATCAACTTGAAATCTTCAAATCTCTTTATTTTACAGTATTGGCCTCGGCAGGAAAGGAGAGCGATATCGCTTTTGGACAAACACACTGAATTATTATCTTCTGCGTGACTCATTTTAGGTCTGCACAGTGTATTTTAGCACGCATCTGATATTACTACCGCCATGAACACTAGTAATCTATTACATAAACTATGCCCCTTAATTGTCTTGAATTTCTCCTACAGTTGCTTAATGGTGGCACGCTAAAGATGTATTGACATTCCGGATTACTTATGTGTGCCAAGCAGCGGTAGTGATTAATAGCTTTTCACACCCTACGAAATAGATTTAAGATTAAAGACTGGGATATGAAGCAGATATTAGGTTTGCTGTCCCAAATCCATCTACACTTAAAGAAAAGAAATCCACCAGGGAAGGCCCACACTCATGCCGGAGGGATTCTGGGTAAGCTTTCTTGATCTGACAGCACTGTAGTACAGATGTCTTTTCCATTGTCCCTACATTAGCATCTGGCATTGGAAGAGAAACATTAGGCTTTGATATTTATGTTAAAAAAGCTGTGCGAGGAAATATTAATGGCTATTTGATACCTTTTTTTGCATTCCAATGAGCCTCACTGATGAGCGCTATAAGGCTGAAACAGTTCTCTGATATTTTGGACATGCAAAATACTAAAATGATATACATAAAAGGCATGAAAGAGTGACTGCAAAAGAACATTATGCATAACAACTAGCAAGGGTATATCAAGTCATAAAATCTAAAATGTTAAGGGGTATTAAAAAGCCCCATATTGTGTATTGAATCATCATAAGCTTCCTTAGAAGCTCTCCTTATCTTAGAAACCCTCTTAAATAGCTCGAAAGCCAATTCTTCATGGGAGTGGCAATGTCTCTGGGGAAATTTATCTGTAATTGTGAACCTTGGGAATTTTGGCAATTTAGTAAATGGTAAAAAGCTCTCCTTTTTCTGGCACTAGATGGGATTGCATACCCTGCACAGACTGTTTATATAATGAAACACCAATAAATGCCATTTGGTTAGCCATGATCAGGTACAACCTAAGTGGATTTTAACCTTCACAAGGCTGCTGCAGCGCTCTGTGTAATTTGTGATAAGTGATAGCTGTTGGAAATTAATCTAAAGTAATACTTGGGAGCAAGGAATGCACAGAAATTGAATTGGCAGCATCAGGATAAGCCAGAGGAAAAAAAGTCAGAAGCTCAGAATCAGGAGGTGGAGCTGAAGACATTGCCAGCACGGTCAAAGTAAGCACCTGGCAACTCATAGGACTGTTTGATCTCTTTAAACCTACTCCCTGTACAGACATTTCCAGATGCTGGGCAGTCTCATATGTAAAATAAAGAGATCATAGTTTGCATACTGCAAGTCTTACCATATCACTTATTATTGTAGTTTTTGCAAGTACACTGAAATATTACTCTTGGAGAATGTCAACCATAGTAGATCAAAATCATGAAAAATAAAAGTTAAAAACGTAAATAACTTTTTAGTGTGATTTCATGCAACCAGAAACCACCAAAGAGCGGAAACACTTGGAGCAGGTGCAATGAGTAGCATGAGTGTCTTGCAAGTCTTATGTTTCCAGTAAATGTTACCAGCCAGAATACCATTTATATCTAAATAAACACTGTTAGGGCCAAAAGATTTGAGATGGACAAATTTTGCATTACATAAAATTTACCACTTTGGTTTCTATACTGGTAATTTGCATTCATTCTAGATTGTTCTGAAGATTTATCAAAACTTGCAAAGTCATTCCATGAACATTAACTTAAATCACAAAAACTTCACTTCCACTTAATTTCCTCCCTGACCAAAAAATTAAGTGCTAACATCATTTCAATGATCTTGTTAGACCAGGAAAAAGTGGTGACGAGGACAAGGCAGCTGCTATCACTCTATCATGCACCCAAGAAAGTCCAGAAAATGCCAGGACCGGATTCAGGTATGAGATCAGTCCAACACCAGTACAGCTTGCTCGTGAATGGCTGCAAAAAGATGTCCGAGCATCTGCTCACACAGTGAAGGCTTTCAGAAGCTGGCCTGGTATCAAGATGGGCAGAGAAAAATCCACTGTTTTCCAAGGACAACATCAAGGACAGCTTGATATTTTGCAAGTACAAGGATTGGACTGCTGCAAAGTTATTTTCTCTGATGAAGCCCCCTTCACTGTATGGGGCATCTGAAAGAATGGTTGCCTAAAGAAGGAAAGGTTAGTGCTACCATGAGTCCTGTGCCATCGCAACAGAAAAGCATCCTTAGACCATTCATTTGTGGGGTTAAGGTTAGTGCTACTATGAGTCCTGTGCCATCGCAACAGAAAAGCATCCTTAGACCATTCATTTGTGTGGTTAAGGTTAGTGCTACTATGAGTCCTGTGCCATCGCAACAGAAAAGCATCCTTAGACCATTCATTTGTGAGGTTGTTAGTGCTACCATGAGTCCTGTGCCATCGCAACAGAAAAGCATCCTTAGACCATTAATTTGTGGGGTTGTTAGTGCTACCATGAGTCCTGTGCCATCGCAACAGAAAAGCATCCTTAGACCATTCATTTGTGTGGTTAAGGTTAGTGCTACTATGAGTCCTGTGCCATCGCAGCAGAAAAGCATCCTTAGACCATTCATTTGTGTGGTTAAGGTTAGTGCTACTATGAGTCCTGTGCCATCGCAGCAGAAAAGCATCCTTAGACCATTCATTTGTGGGGTTGTTAGTGTTACCATGAGTCCTGTGCCATCGCAACAGAAAAGCATCCTTTGACCATTCATTTGTGGGGTTACATTTAGTGTTACCATAAGTCCTGTACCATCGCAACAGAAAATCATCCTGAGACCATTTATTTGTGGGGGTTAAGGTTAGTGCTACCATGAGTCCTGTGTCATCGCAACAGAAAAGCATCCTTAGACCATTCATTTCTGGGGTTAAGGTAAGTGCTACCATGAGTGCTGTGTCATTGCAACAGAAAAGCATCCTTAGATCATTCAAATGTGGGTTAAGGTTAGTGCTACCATAAGTGCTGTGCCATCCCAACAGAAAAGCATCCCAAGACCATTCCTTTGTGCGGTTGCTTTTTCGACATGGAGGGAGTTCAAGCACAATTTTGCCTACGATTCGAATACTGCCATGAATAAATGGAATCTAAACATCCTCCAAGAGCAACTTCTCTCAACGTCCCAGGAGTAATTTGGTGATGTACAAATCCTTTTCCAGCATGATGGATCACTATATCAGAAGGCAAAAGTGATAACTAAGGGGCTCGGTGAACGAAACATTGACATTTTGGCCAGGAAACTCCCCAGATTTCAATTCCATTGGTCAATCCTCAAAAAGAGTGCAGACAAATAAAAACACAGACATTGTGATAAATTCCAATCACTGATTAGGCAGGATGGGATGACATCAGTCAGGATTTGGCAACTAGGCAAATAAGCTGATATCCAGCTGCCATGACCAACTGCAGCAGTCTTGAAAAATAAGAGCCAACACTGTAAATATTGAGTCTTTGCATAAACTTGATGTATTTGTCAATAAAAGTTTAAAAACTTATGACATTTTTATAATTGGACTTTAGTAATTATAGAAACACTAAAGCAGCAAACATTGTTAAAACCAAAATTTGTGTCCGTCTCAAAATGTTTG
This sequence comes from Anomaloglossus baeobatrachus, assembly GCF_048569485.1. Taxonomy (NCBI): domain Eukaryota; kingdom Metazoa; phylum Chordata; class Amphibia; order Anura; family Aromobatidae; genus Anomaloglossus; species Anomaloglossus baeobatrachus. Next base: position 76,144,957 of record NC_134361.1, on the reverse strand, counting down.
GCCAAGACTTATATATATATATATATATATATATATATATATATATATATATATATATATGAGATTCCTTTATTTCAGCATTTGATAATCCCGAATGTCTGAATATCTGGTACTTGTTTTCACAACTGCAATGTAATATAAAATTCCTCTAGAACAGGTGCAGAAAAACTAATGAAAAACAGTCTAAAGCAGCATATTTTGCTATTACATACTTATCTAAGATCATCTAATAATCCAGAAAATCTGATGATCTGGCACCCATCAAGCTCCATTGATTCCACATCAAAATAATTTTATTGTATAAATAGCTTCTAGTGTTATTTTAGGATTTTGCTTGCTTCGACTTCTTCGACGAACACTGTTTAATCATCTTCATTTCAGTCATGCACATTCTCATGGCAGCTGCTTTTCATATTTGATGGAAATTAAATCATTTTGTGCACTTGATTAAAAAAACATTTAGAAAGGCATGATAAAAGCTGTGGCCAATTGTATTTCCTTATGGTATTTTTTATTTTTGTGATGATTTTAAAGACTACACTTTCTACGGGAAAAACTTTGATATTAACAGATTGATACTTTAATATTATCAAAAATTAAATTTTAAAAGGATTTTACAATAGAAACGACGCACAATACTAACTAGATCTCCTTGACCTAATGAAGCTGTGATATTTACTTTGAAAATCCATGTCAGAAAAGATGTGTAATCCTTTTTAAAAGTTTTACTACCCAATGTTAAAATATGAATTTTATTAATCCACCTCCCTCATTCTGGACTCTTAACATGTTCACTTTAATATCCGGATTATACAGCCATTTTGATACGTTTTCAGAGTAAGTACAACTGTCTTTTTAGGACTAAGAGATCTGTCTAATACTTTAAGCAGAATGTAGAGTGAAATCTAGTGACACGTCCACTTTAAGGGGTTACTGGGAAATGTGAAGGTATGCTTTCATTTGTTTGGTAAAATAGCAAAAGTTGACTATCAAGAATTCAAACTATGTCCATTCTCAGGATCCGTATGAGTCAACTGTAACTCTCCCTGATTAGTTAACCAGTTCATAATGAATGCTAAAATAGCTGCTCTATCCTTCAAGGGGTTGTCTGGTCTAACATAAGTCTGCCCTGTGCCCTATGAGGATTCTGCTGCAAGTTCCATTGAACCAACTACCATCTTTTATGGAGAAGGGAGAAGCTAGAGGCAGACACAGACATTGTGCTGCATGTGCCGTAGAACCAACTACCATCTTTTATGGAGAAGGGAGGAGCTAGAGGCAGACACAACATTCTGCTACAAGTTCCATAGAACCAACTGCCATCTTTTATGGAGAAGGGAGGATCTAGAGTTAGACATAGTTGGTTCTATGCAACTTGCAGCAGAATGTCTACCATCTCTTATGGAGAAGGGAGGAGCTAGAGGCAGACACAACATTCTGCTGCAAGTTCCACAGAACCAACTACCATCTCTTATGGAGAAGGGAGGAGCTAGAGGCAGACACAATATTCTGCTGCAAGTTCCACAGAACCAACTGACATCTTTTGTGGAGAAGGGAGGAGCCACAGACATTGTGCTGCAAGTTCCATAGAACCAACTACCATCTCTTATGGAGAAGGGAGGAGCTAGAGGCAGACACAGACATTCTGCTACAAGTTCCATAGAACCAACTACCATCTCTTATGGAGAATGGAGAAGCTAGAGGCAGACACAGACATTGTGCTGCAAGTTCCATAGAACCAACCACCATCTTTTATGGAGAAGGGAGGAGCTAGAGGAAGACACAGACATTGTGCTACAAGTGCCATATAACCAACTGCCATATTTTATGGAGAATGGAGAAGCTAGCGGAAGACACAGACATTCTGCTGCAAGTTACATATAACCAACTGCCATCTTTTATGGAGAATGGAGAAGCTAGAGGCAGACACAGACATTGTGCTGCATGTTTCATAGAACCAATTGTCCTCTCCTATCTCCTATCTCAGTAATGGGAAAATCTGTATTCACTGAAGACAGATCTTACCTGTGAAATGAAAATTTTGAGAATGAAAGATCAGTCTAGAAGGAGAAAAAAGTGGATTTCTCTGATAATATATATGACAGGGTTCCTTATTTTCACCTGTATTATTGATTTATGACAAAATGAATAAATAATAAAAACCAATACGCACAGTACTATATAGCGCATGGATATTTTCTTCATTCTTATTTCGGCTCTCTATGGATAGAGGCAGTGAGTATGCTCATGCATGCAGCTTTTGACACTCATATAGGACAGTCAAAGTGCTTGCGCAATGTATACAAATAAGAAAAACCATAACTGTTTAAGGGGATCAGATTTTCCCCAAACAGCTTCTTTTTTGCAATTAAGTAAGGCATGAGATAACAATGATGGAAATCTAGGAGGTGGAATAATAATTCTTCTTAATAAGATTTGATTAGGTATAAATTTCGAATTACTAAGTTTCAATAATATATCTTCCTAATAAATTTCAAGATAATCTGGGAATTGGAAATTCTAATATATAAATGTGGGGTTATTATCACTTTAAAAAATGCCTACAATTTTTATATTTCCAAATCTGTGTTGTGATCCTCTCTTTATGCTTCCTCTGAGGCTCTAGTATAGTGACACATGTGTTTTTTTTATCTAAGGCGAAGTTCACATTTCCGTTGTTTTGCATTAGTCACTTGCGTTGCTTGACGCATGGGACTGATGCGTTGTACATCGTGTGACAAGAAATGCATGGAATTGTTCATAAAGAACGGATTCCGTTGGTGCATTGATTTCAGTTGAAAACCTGCTTGGGGAGGGGTGGGGGGGCAGAGAGAGGGAGCAACTGATTTTACAGGATTTCGGACATTCTGCTGGACATGCTGGGCATGCTCAGTAAAACGTGACGGATTCCTGCACTGGAATCCGTCGCGTGACACAGGATAACGGAATCCTGCACCATAGACATACATTATGCCTCCTGACGGATTCCAATAGAATCCTGCAGGGTGCGTTTTTTTGCCGCAACAAAAAACGTTGCATGCTGCGTCCCTCCCGCCCGATGGTCAGTCAGTAAACGATTGATGCGCTGCGCGGCGGATGCAAAGGTCATCAGTCAGAATCCGCCACTCATACAAGTCTATGGGAAACAACGGAATCCGCCAAACGGATTGCGTTGTTTATCAGAGCGGCGGATTGTGACTGATCCTAAACAACAGAAATGGGAATATAGCCTAATAGTTGATAAACTCTAATGCGGGTGTCACACGATACGATCTATCGTGCGATCGCACGAGCGATCGTACCCGCCCCTGTCGTTTGTGCATCACGGGCAATTAGTTGCCCGTGGTGCACAAAGTCGTTAAATCCCCGTCACACGCACTTACCTGCTGAGCGACCTCGCTGTGGGCGGTGAACATCCTCTTCCTGAAGGGTGAGGGGCGTTTGGCGTCACAGCGACGTCACACAGCGGCCGGCCAATAGAAGCAGAGGGGCGGAGATGAGCGGGATGTAAACATCCTGCCCACCTCCTTCCTTCAGCATTGCCGGCGGGACGCAGGTAAGCTGTGTTCATCGTTCCTGGGGTGTCACACGTAGCAATGTGTGCTGCTCCCGGAACTATGAACAACAGGACGTGCGATTTTTAGAAAATGAGTGACGTGTCAGCGATGAACGAGAAGGTGAGTATTTCTGCTTGTTCATAGCTGTCACATGCTACGATATATCAAGCGATGCCGGATGTGCGTCACTTACGACGTGACCCCGCCGACATATCGCACAATATATCGTCTCGTGTGACGCCCGCATAAGAGTCTTAAGTGACGAAGAAAAAATATACAGTATATAAAACAATTGATCACTCATCGCCCTAAGCATGCAAGCGTTTGTTTAGCAGATTCGTATTGGCACATTACTTGGATTCTGAAAAGTTTAATGTCTCTTGGAGTCTTTTCTTGAAATATACAGAGTACCTAAATGACTGTTCTTGTGGGTTTATGTCACAACAGCTGTGCCTTTCCCTCTGCTCTGCTGTTTGCTACAAAGATCAAATTTCATGTCTTTGTGTTCCTACTCCAACTGGCAGCCATCCACATTCCTTCTCAGTACACAAGCTGCACCTCTTTCCATTATATGGGAAAAATGCTGTGCAGCTTTAGTTCCAGTCCTAAATTGCACTAGATCTCTTTATTGGAAATAATGAACTATTTCACATAATTGGGCAGTTTAATTAATAAGATCCAATATGACTAGAGGAAAAGAAAGAGGAGCCAGCTAACAAAAGTACCCGGAACGCTGTGGTGAGGATAAGTATACTGAAGGTCAGAATTTATAGTACCATCATTAGGGCAGTGGAGTGGTATTTAGTGTACTCCTCCAATTACAAAAGGGGGTGTAGTGAATCAACCGCAGACCTACAGTACTTCATTAACACTATACTCTCTATTTCCAGAAGAGAAAGAGTAGGTGGTGGGTCATCAGCGCTGCTGATGGAGATCCGAAAGAATCATCCATGACACAATGTTGACTTGATGCGGTTTTGTTATCTACGCGTTTTGAAATCTTCAGACTTCTTCATCAGGATACAACCTGCATGTGGTTGTATCCTGATGAAGAAGCCTGAAGACTTCAAAACACGTAGAAAACAAAACCACATCAAGCCAACTTTGTGTCATGGATGATTCTTTCGGATCTCCATCAGTGGTGCATATGATCCACCTACTGTTCTCTTCTGGAAATAGAGAGTATAGTGTTAATGAAGTACTGTAGGTCTGGTATTTTAACGGGGTTTATTTTAACCTGTGGGACTGCTGACAGTTCTAAAGAGGTTGTCCACTACTTTTACATTGATGACCTATCTCGCTGATCAGCTGTTCTCGGTGCCAGCAACTGCAGCAAGAAGCCAGAAATGCTCAGTTCCAGAACTGCCCTGTCAACCAATAGCGGCCGCGGCCAGGTACTGCACATCCGCCTTCTATTCAAATCAATAGGAGATGGATGTTTAGTACCCGGCTGTGGCCACTATCAGAAGAAGAGGCAGCTCCCAAACTAATAATTTCCGGTTGTCTGCTGCCGCTGCCGGAACCAAGGACAGCTGATCAGCAGGAATGCTGGGTGTTGGAACCCAGCTGATCAGACATTGATGACTTATCATAAGGGTACGTGCCCACGATCAGTGTTAAATGTGTTTTGGATGCAGCGTGTTTCACCTGCGTCCAAAATCCTGTGTTGTACAGTACAAGCACAGTGGATGGGATTTCTAGAAATATCATGCCCACTGTGCGTGTATGGCCCGCAGTGAAAACTGACCTGCAGTGCGGCTTTCCAAGCCGCAAGCATGTGAATTCTTTGCTGCAGTGTTGCAAGCGTTCTTCGTAGAGAGAACACAACGAGAGACCACAGTGCCTCGAACCCTGATCATGGGCACGAGCAGCTGTGGTCTCTTGCGTTCTCGCGGCCCCACAGGTCAGAATCCGCCATATCCAGGACGCAGCGGGTCCTGATCATGGGCACGTACCCATAGGATAGGCCATTAATGTAAAAGTAGTGAACAAACTCTCTATGCTTTATCCTTGTTGTGTGATACATAACTCTACCAGGGGAGCAATTTCCTGCCCCTTATCCTCGGATAAGACCCTATTGTGCTTTTTGCTCCTTAGCTTTTACATATATTCTCTATTTTGGCACTTTACAAGGTACGTTTATTTACTTTGGCAGCATGGTTGGAAAATATGCAAACCCCGAGAAGACCTGTACGGACGTAGGATATAAGCAATGTACAGATAATGTTTGGCTTGAGGGTAAAGCCTTGGCTTCAGCAATGCGAAGAACAAATATGAAGTATACATTAACACAAGTTATAGGGATTGTCCAGCGCTGCCCATTCCGCATCATTAGGTGATGACGTTACGTCTGTATGTACCGGTTAGGATGTGAACACGATTGGCAGGTATCATGCAAGTCTCATATTCTACTAGGTAGGAAATGAATGACACCTACTGAATGTGCACTTTTCCAGGCCATCATCAGCACCACCCACCTTACGAAGCGGAAGCGAGAAGAGACAGACAACCCTTTTAGGCACGACACTGTTTTCTTTTTCCCGATAATTATGAATATTTTCTTATGTATTGTTATACAATAATTATTTTTATATATTAATTTTATTTATTATTCTTCTATATATTTATTATTTTCTGTATAAAACTTTAGCTAAATATTAAAGTTTTTCTTTTGAAAAGAAAGATTGATTGTCGAAACAGAGTTCTGGAATATCCGCTATTCCTGGATGGCTGGTTATATTGCCTTCGTTGGCAGCTATTGCTTATATTGCAATTCCATAATTCCAAGATCCTTCCACTCCGGAGATACGCTATAAATTAGTTTCAGATCTTTCTAGATTTATTGCCATTTCTTTATCCCAGAATTTCCTTGCATTTCCTCTTAGCCTATGATCCTCCTGTTTCACAGCTATTCTTGTTCTTATCTCTCTCTGAAATATGCTTCCTTCCTGACCTTTGTTACATCCAGTATGAGCTACAAACTGGGAAAAATGTGAATAACTTCTCCTGCTAAATATCCATCTAGGTGGATTTATTTTTTTCTCCATAAGGCTGCCTTCACACATCCGGATTTTTGCTCTGCGGCACAATACGGCGTTCTGCAGAAAAACCGCAACCGGCTTTTGTAACGCCGATTGCGTTTTTTTTTGCATAGACTTACATTAGTGCCGTATTGTGCCGCAGGAGCTTGCGTACGGTCCGGTTTTTGCCGCATGCGGCAGATTTAGCCGATGCGGCGGCCGGATCGAACGTTCCCTGCAACGTTTTTTGCTCCGGCAAAAAACACCGCATCGCGCCGCATCCGGCCGCTGCGGTGCATTTTTCAATGCATCCCTATGGAGGCCGGATGCGGCGCGATGCGGAAAAAAACGCATCCGGTCGTCGCATGCGGTTTTTTCCACTGCGCATGCTCAGTAGCATGCCGCAACCGGAAAAAACCGGACCGGCCGCATGTAAAAACGTATGCAAAGGATGCGGTGTTTTCGCCGCATCCGTTGCATAGTTTTCACAGCCGGATTGAGCCGCAGGGCTCAAACCGGATGTGTGAAAGTAGCCTAAGAGGAGACATAGGAAAAGTGGTAATGTCTTAAAGAACGGAAAACTACACAAAAAGAATTTGCTCATAATATATGCAAAACATTCAAAAAGTGGAAATCGTGGAATATCGTCTAGATATTAAGATCTGGAGATGAGATAAAATAATTTTCCTTTATACTCTGCATACAATTGTACAGTAATGTAATTAAAAACAAAACTCCTCATAACCGTATAATATATAATAGCATATGGATGCCCATATAGGGTTAATCCATTGCCACCACAAATTCCTTAACAAGAAAAGGAAACAAGAGAACTGGAGTTTCTCAAAACTTGTCAATTTTTTTTTTCATTACACAAAAACATTTCTTAGTGATAAAGGACAGCAAGGATGGTTATAATAAAACATAGGGATAAAAATATGTATGGGGAGGAATCACAATCTTTCAAATAGTACATACCACAATAAGTGCAAATATGCTATGGAGTGTCCAAGCAGCTGAAGCCCCCAAGCCCACCGACGCACGTTTCGCATAAGAAAGATAGCTGTGTAATCCAATGGCTTATTCAGGGAGGGGAGGCGACCCTCCCATGAAGAAGATATTGGATTATACAGCTATCTTACTATATGAAACAAGAAGTGATTGATTTAGATTTTCCTGGATTATAGGATACTGGTGCATGTATTAATATCTCACTGCATTGTGTTATATATAGACCTTCTTGCCAAATCACAGCACTTGCACCTTTTGTACTAGGCAATCCTTCTTAATCCAAAAAAATCCAAGAAAAATCCAGCAATCGCAAACGATAAAAAATTCCAAAACTTTATTTCACATTTTAAAATTCCATGGTTAGCACTCCATTAAAAGGGAAACAGATGACGCGTTTCGGATCCAACAGATCCTTACTCATACCTGAGATCAGATCAGATATGAGTAAGGATCTGTTGGATCCGAAACGCGTCATCTGTTTCCCTTTTAATGGAGTCCTAATCATGGCGTGTTAAAATGTGAAATAAAGTTTTGGATTTTTTTATAGTTTGGGATTGCTGAATTTTCTTGGATTGCTTCTTCTGGTGACCAGCTGGACTCTGATCCGTGCATCCCCATCTCTATACCACGAATTGCAGATGGTGGGGGAGGGGCTGATAAGTATTTTAGTATTTTTTTTAATCCTTTTTAATACATTGATTGGCATAGAGCATTATTGAGCAAGGTTCTCCTTGCCTCAATGCACCAGTATCTTCCCCTGAAAGTTTAACCCTATAGGGGTCATCAGTATATCCCAATAAGCGTCTAATATCCTTTTTTGTTATATCTACACAGATTGTGAGCCCTCTCCATGCATGTTTTATCCCTAGGTTTTATTATAACCATTTTTGCTGTCTTTTTTCACTAAGAATTTTTTTTTTATAATGAATAAAGATTTATTGACGAGTTTTGACAAACTAGCTATTCCAGTTCTCTTACTTGTACAGTAAACCAGAATTGAATTAACCAAGACTTTTATAGAAAGTGCAACAAAACCTTTGGCTCTAGCATTTAAAGAGTAATCCCATGGTTATATATATATATATATATATATATATATATATATATATACATATATACATATATATATATATATATACATATATATATATACATATATATATATATAAAAATATACATATATATATATATATATATATATATACATATACATATATATATATATATAAAAATATACATATATATATATATATATATATATATATAAATAAAAATATACATATATATATATATATATATATATATATTTTTTTTTTTCCCCATAATCAATAAATCAATAGTATAGATCAAAATAAGAAACTTTATAATATATCTTATTAGAAAAATATGATTCTTTCTGATTTATAATTCTCAAATCAAGATTAAAATCTGTCTTTAGTGAAAACAGATTTACCCATTACTGAGAGCAGCTGGGGCCCAAAAATTCTATGGAGAAGGTAAGGCTTGTGCACAGTGTGTTTATTTATCTGTTTTTCTTTGAGAAAGCTGAACCAAAATCTGCATGCTTATCCTGAAGCCAGCAAGGTCTATGAGACTTCTGAAGTCCTGTGCGCATGTTGCTTTTTTTTTTTTCCCTGTAGATTTGGTGCAGAAAAAAATCTGCAGCATGTCAATCACTGGGGAGTTTTTCCTGCTTTTTTTTTAGCCTTTCTAGCCATTGGATTCACTAAAACAAAATGCACCAAAAATGCAACAAAAACGCACCAAAACCGCATGCATTTTTTTTCTGCCAGAAGGTGCAGATTTGGTGCAGAAAATTTCTGCACCAAATCTGCAGCATCTGCACATACCCTAACTGTTAGGAGAACTTGCAGCAGAATGTCTGTGTCTGGATCTTGCTCCTCCCCCTCCATAGAATTTTAAAAGCACCAAAGTGTCACCATCTATCTCAGTAATGGGAAAATCTGCCTTCACTGAATACAGATTTTACCGATTTTATCCATGAATTGAGAGTAAAAGATCAATCCAGGAGGTGACAGAAGCGGATTTCTCTAATAAGATATATTACAAAGTGTTTTAGTTTGCACATCATTGACATGAAATAATTACAGAAAATGTATTGACTTGACTGCAGCACTTTACATAAAAAAATCTTACCTGTCTGGACTGAGGGGGCAAACCACTGGTCTGCATCTGTCTCTGCATCCTCGAAGGCTGCATCAGCTGTCTTATCTGTTGTTGGAGAAACTGATTGTTGCCGACTTGCGGATTCTGCTGCACTGCCGCAGGCTGATGTTGCGGCTGTTGCTGTTGTTGTTGCTGCTGCTGGAGATAATGAATGAGCGATCCAGGATTGGATGACAAGTTCATTTTCTGGTTACCAGAATCAGGTGCAAAATGAGACAGTGGCTTGGTGTTGTTAAAGGAAAACTGGTCGTGACCTCCCGAATTGTCGTTGACTATTGCAGACTGCAATCCATTGGAAGACTGCTGCATAATCATGTTCAGGTTTTTTGGCTGGTTTGTGGTCATCGACTTGAAGAGAGAATTCTGTAGGCTGGACTGGCTTCCCGTAGGGGTGAGGCTGGACATCAGCGTGTTCTGGGGGCTAAATGGCTGTTGATGCAAAGCTGGGCTTGAGAGTTTTTCTGGTTGATATGGTGGTGACGGTCCAGCATTGGCAGGCGCCATACTTGGCACCATGCTGCTTTGGGGGCTTTTAATAGTATTTGCTGGGATGTTGCTTGTAGTAATATTCTGTAACATAGAGTTCTGAGGGCTGAAAGGTTGCTGGTTCAGAGCTGGGCTTGCAATCTTCTCGGATACATAAGGTGGAGAAGGCCTGTTGCTTGGGTTGCTGGTAGGAGGCATGCTTGACAACATAGCATTTTGTGACCCTTGTATAGGATTCCCCTGTAAACTTCCTGTGCTCATACTGGGTACCATGACATTTTGTGGACTAAAAGGTTGCTGAGGAGAAGAGCCAGGTCTGTATGGTGGAGAGAGACCCGTAGGCGATATTGTTGGCCAGTTTGGTGTTGGCACTTGTTGCTTGCCTGGAGGTACTTGTTTACTTGCAGCCAGTTGTTTCAACTGTTGGGCATGCCAGTTTGTCCCAGGCATGTTGGCCATCGATGCAGGTAACATAGCCTGTGACTGACTCTTACTCTGACTTGCCGGAATAGGTGACTGAACAGGCTTGCTTGATGATGAGATTGGATAGTTGGTTCCAGCAGATGAGGGTCTAATTTGTGGGGATCCAGCATTTGCAGAACTACAACCACCAGAAAAATCCTTGCTGGAGATGTGGTTGTCCAAATGAGATGATTGTGCTGGGGAGAGCTTGGGGGTTGTACTTAAATTAGGTTGAGAATGGCTCATGACAAGTGGCTCGTCTGGCTTACCTGCCAAGATCTTCTCAAGATCCAGGTCATTTGGAGATGGATCAGGCATTTTGGTTAACTCTTCTAATAGATCCTGCAGTTCTTGGTCCACAGATTGTAGATTGGAATTTTTTTCTTCATATGTTACTTTCTGATTCATATCGGTGTTGGAGAACGGTGAAGCCATCCCTCTCCCATTCATGTGGTTATTTTCTAGCAAAACTTGGTGCCCGCCAACCCCCATGGACGAGGTGCTGTGATTGGTGGAGAAAGGAGAATGCTGCAAATCGGAGCAGGGTACACTGGAGCTGGCGCTTTGTGTTTGGCCCATAGGAAGTGTAACATCATCGAGACAGAGTCGTTTGTTGTCACTTGGAAATATAATATCGTTTATGCCAGAGGACACAGGGGAACTGTCATCTTCCAGCTTTCTCTTTATGGATCCTTGTAGCTGAAAAGATAAGAACAGACATTGTTATCTCTATTTGTTAATCACGGCATTTAAGTCACATTAGAAAGATTACCAACAGAAAAAGATTGCATAAAAGGTTTTGCAAATCTTCATATTAAAATGTCATTGTCAAAATGATTAATACTGTCACCAGCTGGAAACATTTACATTGGTTTCTTTACAATATCACAATTGCGAGGACGATAAACACTACGGGATACCTACAATATATTATGCTTTACCAATATGTCCCCGATTCATCATTTTACTATAAAATGTATAATAAAATTAGGCCATACAAGTGTTTATCCAATCACCACATCAAGGCTGAATCTCAATCAGTCGCAATCTCATCCAGAAAAGTGGGTGGTTTTTTTTCTCACTTACCAGTATACAATCCGTTTTTATACAATGAATAACATTGGTCAGAGTGCAATCATTTATATTTACGATAGCACTCTTCCAATTTATACACTCATGTGAACGAGCCATTCACAATATCCCATTTCCTTTGGCTGGGTACAGACGGCTCTCTCTCATGGTCTGTATTTGGACTGCAATGCCTTGGACCGACAGCACTTCTTCTGATCCAAATTAACAACCTCATATATATATATATATAAATATATATATATATATATATATATATATATATATATATATATATATACACACCTTTATTTTTACCCATGAGGTTCGGTCAATGGACCCGTGGCGGGGTCTGGGCATTGTGGTCCTTTTACAGATAGTGAAATACTGCCATGTGAACCTGGCCCCTACGTAGTGTCGGACTGAACTGCCAAGGGCTCATCAGTACCACTGACTCTGGTGGCCCACCAGTACCACTGACTTTGGGGGCCCACCATTACCACTGACTCTGGTACTGGTGGGCCCCCAGAGTCATTGGCACTGGTGGACCCCCAGAGTCATTGGTACTGGTGGACCCCCAGAGTCAGTGGTACTGGTGGGCCACCAATGACTCTGGGGGACCACCAGTGCCACTGACTCTGGGGGACCACCAGTACCACTGACTCTGGGGGACCACCAGTACCACTGACTCTGGGGGACCACCAGTACCACTGACTCTGGGGGACCACCAGTACCACTGACTCTGGGGGACCACCAGTACCACTGACTCTGGGGGACCACCAGTACCACTGACTCTGGGGGCCACCAGTACCACTGACTCTGGGGGCCCACCAGTAACACTGACTCTGGGGGCCCACCAGTAACACGGACTCTGGGGGCCCACCAGTAACACTGACTCTGGGGGTCCACCAGTAACACTGACTCTGGGGGTCCACCAGTAACACTGACTCTGAGGGCCCACTGTTCAGCTCATCTCATTCACACATTTATGTGTACTTCTATGTAATACTGTGGTGGGTAGTTTGTTTAGTGAATAATGAGATGCTGCTTTTCTCTTTACATAGAGAATAATATAATGGGTCCAAATACTGCTCACATTGGTGGGTAAGTGGCTCTTTAAAGCACAAGGGCCCACCAGTGAATTCTCTTGTTTCCCGGTGGGCCAGTCTGAGGTCATATCTAGAATGGTCCAGGAAGCTAAGATATAAGAAGTTATTGAGAGGGTAAAGCTTCTATCCTCATCTATGGTTGTGACATAAAGAACCCATTGTGGCCATCAGTAATTTTCTATGTTATTAAGTTAATGATTATGCCAGGTTTACTGTTCCAGAAGTAAACCATGTGGTGAACAGGAAGGACCACACATCACTGCTTCTTGGTATCTTGTAGTATGACATGGGTTTGAGGGATAATAACTGAGGTCACACCTGAGATTGCGTTGAGCAAAGATTTGTGTTTAACTATCAAGGTAAAGCTGGTCATTGAAGTGAGAAATGATAAATGGCCATACATATGGTTATTTGGTGGTCAGTTATCCTCCAGACTGCCCCAATACACATGAGCATTTGGCTCATCTGAACCTTCACATGGTAGAAAAGAGAAAGCCACCGTCAGACTCCTCTGGCAGCTGCTTATTTCCCCTGAAAAGAAAAAGGATCAGAGCAAAATTCTTCTTTCACCCAACATCATCTATACAGAGAGTTGGGAGACCCCTTTACAAAGAGTGCGCCGGACCTGTGCCTAGTTTGGAAATGTTTGAGTACTTATTAACTTGCATGGTCATAATACTGAAAGTTAAAGTTTAATTTTATGCCATAAATCAAAAGTACGAGAGAAAGTAAGGAACTTTATAATATATCTTACCATTTTCCAAATTCTCAATTCATGGGTAAAATCTGTCTTCAGCGAATACAGATTTTTACATGACTAAGATAGGAGATGACAGTTAGTGCTGATAATGTTCTATGTATAAGGCAGGGGGAGGAGGAAGGAGCTCTGGCTCCTCCCTCCACTTATAACCCCTCCCATCTTCATAGAATCTTATAAACACTAACTACAATCTCCAAACTCTGAATACAGATTTTACCCTTGAATTGAGAATTTGGAAAATGAATGATCAATCCAGGAGGACAAAGAAGTAGATTTCTCTTATAAGATATATTAATGTGTATTATTGATTTATGAAAAATAAAAATTTTAAAATTAATACTTCCCCTTTAAAATAAATTCTTAAACGAAAATTAAAGAACACAAAAAGAATGTAGCAAGTCTATAAATAAAAGCGAACAGAGCAAAGCATCCAATATAAGTGTTATTACAGTGCGTGCAGCCACTGGTTTAATAGCTATGACCTATGTGTCAACTTGATTAATCTATCATTAACACCACTGCCTCATGTAATGAGGAAAAATCTTTATAGCTCATAAGAAGCACAACAAACAAAGACACCAAATCATCTCCAACAGGACAAAAACAGTAAAAACAACACGGTGTACACAATTTGACAAGTAATCAAGCTACCTGGAAAAAACGGGCGGTGACTTTGGTTGCAATAAATCTCGTCCATAGAAGCCAAATTAACATGAAGTAGAATAGTCTCTGCTAGATAAAGACAGTCAAGTTTTCCTGGTGCCCAAGGTGACTTCTTAAATTCAGCCTTCCTTTATAGTCTGTCAATGTCATTCACTTATCCAGACACTAAAAGAAGGCGCTCATCTTAAGGGTGCTTTACACGAGTCGATCTATCGTGCGATAGCACGAGCGATCATACCCGCCCCCGTCGTTTTTGCGTCATGGGCAAATCGCTGCCCGTGGCGCACAAACTCGTTTAACCTCCGTCACACGCACTTACCTTCTGGACGACCTCGCTGTGGGCGACGAACATCCACTTCCTGAAGTGGGAGGGACGTTCGGCATCACAGCGACGTCACACGGCAGCCGGCCAATAGAAGCGGAGGGGTGGAGTTGAGCCCACCTCCTTCCTTCCACATAGCCGGCGGGTGCCGCGGGACACAGGTAAGCTGTGTACATCGTTCCCGTGGTGTCACACGGAGCAACGTGTGCTGCCACGGAAACGATGAACAACCGGCGCCATTAAAAATAAACAATATTTCGAAAGTAAACGAAGAGTACACGACTCACTATTTGTGAGCGATACTGCGTCGCTCGGAGGTGTCACACGAGACGACGTCGTGAACGATGCCGGATGAGCGTCACCAAAACCGTGACCCCAACGATGCATCGCACGATAGCTCGTCTCGTTTAAAGCACCCTTTAGGCTGGGTTCACACCACCGGATTTTCTCCATTTGAGAAAAACGGTCCAATTATGCTAATTAGACTTTAATCGGAGTTTCATCAGAGCGGGATCTGTTTTTCTCGACTGTGAAGAAGAATAATAAAAACAATGGTCTCGATCTTCTTGTTTTTTTTCAATTTGTGAAAATCGGACTGCTCTCTCAGATGTTATCTAATTGTTTTAATGGACCTACAGACTTAAAAGGCAGAGTGCCGTCCAATTCACTTAGGCAAATCGTGCGTGTCACCAAGTGGTCCAAGGAAAAAATCGGACATGTGCACTGCCTCATTGAATAACATTGATCAGAGTGTGATCTGATGTTTTAACGGATCACACTTGGACTGAAAATACAGTCATCTGCAAGGGACAGTCCATGAAAATTAGATTGCATTAGGATGTTATCCAATTTTTTTTCACAAACCTATAGACTTGAATGTCCGAGTCCATCCAATTCACTTAAGGGGGCTTTACACGCAACGACATATCTAATGATATGTTGTCGGGGTCACGGAATTCGTGACCCACATCCGGCGTCGTTAGTGACGTCGTTGCATGTAACAGCTACGAGCCAGTGTTAGCAATCAAAAATACTCACCTAATCGTTGATCGTTGACACAGCGTTCATTTTCAAAATCTCGTTGGTCGTTGTGGACGTAGGTTGTTCGTTGTTCCTGATGCAGCACACATTGCTAAGTGTGACACCCCAAGAATGACGAACAACAGCTTACCTGCGTCCTCCGGCAATGAGGTGGGCCTGTCGTTAATGCGGCTGGTCTCCGCCCCTCCGCTTCTATTGGTTGGCCGCTGTGTGATGTCGCGAACCTCCCCCTTAACAAAGAGGTTGTTTGCCACAGACAGCGACGTCGCTAGGAAGGTAAGTATGTGTGACGGGTGTTAGTGATATTGTGCACCACGGGCAGTGATTTGGCCGTGATGCACAAACGACGGGGGCGGGTGCTTTTACGAGCGACATCGCTAGCGATGTCGCTGCGTATAAACCAGCCTTTAGGCAAATTGTGTATGCCACCAAGTGATCGGAGGGAAAAATTGGACACATAGACAGCCTCATATAATAACATTGGTCTGAGTGTGATCTGATACTTTTATTGATCGTACTCAGACTGAAAATACAATTGTCTGCATGGGTAAGTCTGTGAAAGTTGGATCGCACTAGCATGTTAGCCAATTTTTCTCATGGACCTATAGACTTGAATGGCCATGTGACATCCGATTCACTCAGGCAAATTGTGCGTGCCATCAAGTCAGCCGAGGAAAAATTCAGACATGTAGACAGTCACATAGAATAACATTGGTCCGACTGTGATCTGATGCTTTTACGGATCACGCTCGGACTGAAAACGTGGCAGTCTGCATGGGTCAGTCCGTGAAAATTGGATCACACTAGGATGTTATCCAATTTTTTTCACAGACCTATAAACTTGAATGGTCTCTTGCCATCAAATTCACGTAGGCAAATTGTGCGTACCATCGAGTCATCCGAGGATAAAATCAGACATGTAGACAGCCCCATAGAATAATATTGTCCTGGTGTGATCTGATGCTTTTACGGATAGCACTCGGACTGAAAACACGGTTGTCTGCACTAGTCAATCAGTGAATATCAACTCGCACTAGGAATGGCCGAGTGCCATATCATTTACTTGGGCAAATCGTGCGGGCCACCAAGTGGTCCAAGGAAAAATTCAGACTTGTGTACTGCCCCAAAGAATAACATTGGTCTGAGTGTGATCTGATATTTTGACAGTTCGCACTCAGACTGAAAATACGGTCATCTACATGAGCCCTTACCCTGGTACCTAAATTATTTTAGCAGCTTACTCCCAGTATTCAGTTGGAAGATACAAGAAATGTAAAGAAACTAATTTTTAATCCCCAAATGGCCTCCATGAAAATGCAACGTTAGGTATCTGCCTACTTTACCTCTTGTCTCCTCTCTGTATATATTCTTTATTTTTATCCATTTTAAAATCAAGGTCAATTCCTTTTCAAATACTGTAGAATATTTTCTGATGTCGATTTTGAAGCAGGTTGGTTAAAAGAAAAACATCTAATGAAAAAATCTCAGTATGATAATAACCAAAGCTATATATACACTGAGTTTTTCAAGGAGTATTTCGAGCAGAAACCGAATGAAAACTTCCCGAATCCTCCTCCG
The DNA here is from genome assembly GCF_048569485.1 of Anomaloglossus baeobatrachus. Classification (NCBI taxonomy): domain Eukaryota; kingdom Metazoa; phylum Chordata; class Amphibia; order Anura; family Aromobatidae; genus Anomaloglossus; species Anomaloglossus baeobatrachus. The sequence goes on along the minus strand of NC_134361.1, from coordinate 76,127,693 downwards.
AAACGTAAAACTTCTCAAAGACTTTAATTTTCTGCTCAGCTTCCATGTGCAAGACTTGTGGTAGACCTCAATGTGGATTGTATACAAAGTATGGAGGCTTTGCAGACAAAGAAGAATAAGTATATAATCCCCTGTGTACTAAAGCATGAGTGTAAAATAGTAGCCATTGGCCTATTTTTTACAGAACAACTGGATTATGCCCTGAAGTGTCTTTGAAACCTCTTTTGCCCATCAGTATCTTATGAGAACCTCATATAGTATATATGCCGAGGCTAGACACAAGCCACAATAAAGTGCAATGTATTCACTAAGGGTTTGCCTGACTTTACACAGTGCTACAAAATAATCTGTCATATTACCTTCATATTTTGTTTCCAAGATGAGCATAATATTCCCTGAGGCTCAGTAAATCTCTGTAGCTTTATGCAAGTACTCGAGCCGCACAAAGTGTACACTCTGAATGCAAAAGTCCTGCGGAGTTTGCAATTTTTTTTGGTAAATATACATGCTATATGCCTACGGCAGGAGAATTTAAGCATAGTCTTAGTAATACCTAAGCCCCTTTCCTCTGTCACAGAGCCAGCAATTCTTAGGAAAGATGAGGTACTCATCCATTTTAATAGCCCCCCTGCAGTTATCCTTTGTCTATTCTCAGCAGACGTTCTATTTTAGCATTACATGGCTTATCGTCTCCTTTACAAGATCTTCCATATGCCTCAAATTCACAAGGAAAAAAAAAAAGGTTGCCCTTAATAAGGTGATTTTTCTGTGGTGGGCTGTAAGCTCAGTTTTCTTCCCCGTATTAGTGCATTAGGAAACAATATTTTGCGCAAATACTTAACGTCTTTGAATAAGACCTAGATTGCATTTAGTGAAACATTTACACCAATTGACCATCATTGCGATAATTCCTTTTTTGTGGCATACTGTATAAATACCCTGTTTCCCTGAAATAAGACCTACTACAAAAATAAGCCCTAGTAGCATTTTTCGGATTTTTTTTTGAGTATGGTTAAAATATAAGCCCTACTCCAAAAATACTCCCTTGCCTCTGTTCTTTGCAGATCTATTGAGTTTTATCTACTGGGCTGCTGTTTGTATTCCCCGGGTCCTTGCCGGCGGGCAGGGCTTGTTGTGTGCCACGTTCCGGTAATCGCCTTGCTTTATCTTTGGGCTGTTTTCACCGTAACTTCACCAGTGATAGTTCCTCCATTGTGCACTTCTTGTTCCCGTGAGTTTGTTTTGATTATTGTCCTGCTACCCCGACTCCTCTCCCTGGCCATCGCTCATTCCGTCTTGTCTGTGCTCCCTGACTTCCTGATCCTCCATTTGTCTGGCACTCTCAGCCCCGCTTCCCCCTTTTATACTTACGATCCCTTTCGGCTTCTTATCTCAGCTTGCTCTCTGACTATGGTTCTGCTCTCCATCTGTGCCTGACATTACCTCCCAGCTACAGACCTTAGGCTTCCACGTGACTTCGAGCCCTCTTCCTCCTTTGCACGGATGTGACCTCCCGGCTCTGACTCTCGGCGTGTACGACAATTCTGCTACCTCACCGTCTAGATTTTGGTAACATCTAGTGGACAGACGCCACATTACACCTCGGAGCTCTACATCTCTCCTGGGTACCTGTGCCCCCTGGTGGTATCATTACACCCTAGTTGCGGTTTCATATTGAAGTGGCCAAGCTAAAAAAGTTAAAGATTACAGCAGGACTATTCATCAAAGAAAGTAGACACCCCCAAAAGAAAGCAGGCACCCCCAAAAGAAAGAATACTTCCAATAGAAACCAGACCACCCCAACAAAAAAATGTTAAAAAAATTGCACGTAGTACACATACATGGTTTAACGTGTATGGAACAGCTTGACTCTCCTTAATGTCTGGGAAGAGAGGATGACCGGCCATGTTGGATATTAAGATGCCAGATACCTTGTTCTTCAAGGAATTCAGCATCATAAGAGGTGTCTATCACCATATATCACTTCCCTGTGGCCATAAACTTTCATCTAACCTCAGTCTGCACCTAGAAGAGTTTCAAGTGTGTGACCAACTTTAGGTTTGAGCAAGACAAAGGGGTTGTGTAAAGTTAGAAAATCATAGCTGCTTTCCACTGCAAACAGTGCCACACCTGTTCATAGGTTGTGTGTGGTACTGCAGTTCAGCTCAACATTTTTTTTTTAACTAAATTATCCTCCAGGCATAATTTTTGCATTGCTACCATATACGTCATTACCTTATTTTGCTTCCTCCTCTCTCAAAATGCCAAGTTTATACTCCTGCTGATCAGCAAAGATTACATATACTATAATCAAAGAATCGGAGTACGGGAATTTTCCTATCTGTGTACAAAACTATGCAACAGGGAGGATCATACTGTAGAGATGAGTTCACAAACACACAGTGAATATAGTGTATGGATCATTGCTGAGCAGCAACTGAAAGCAGCTACTAAAGGAGCTTAAATTGTGTATTGAAGTAGCACTGCAGCATAATGTCTACAAAAAAAATAGGAAACATAAGCTTGATATAATATATTAAAAAAATTAATAACTTTGCAATGCTCCCAAGTTAAATATTTCAAGAGTAACTAAAGGTTTTTTATTGAGTTGCAATGACCAGACACAACATTTAGACAGATGTGGAAGAGGTGGACATGTGGTTCTGGAAGAAAGCAGCCATGGTTTTTAATCCTGTTCAACCACTTAAAAGTATTAATGGGGATTTCCCACAAATAAAGTTGATTTTAATCAATAGATCTTGGAATAATAATAATTTCCACAATTGGATGTTTTTAAAAAAAATGTTCCTGTGTTGAGATAATCTTATATACGTGTCCCTGATATGTGCTGTGTAATGGCCGTGTTTGACTGTACAGGGACATGGTCTGATCATACCACAGCTACTGGGCTGGGGAGGAGGCAAAAGAATATAAAGACATAACAATTGATTTTTTTTTTTTCTGTGAGGTAAAACACTTTCTTGCTTGTTTTTTTAAACATGTTTTACCTCAAAGAAAGAATAATTTGTGATCCCGTGCTGTAATGTCTGTATACTATTTTTGCGTCCACTCCTGCTCAGGAGATGTGGTATGATCAGACCATGTCTCTGTACGGTCAGACACATCCATTACACAGTACATAGCAGGGACACATATATAAGATTATCTCAGCACAGGAACAATTTTTTTAAACACATTATTATTCCAATTCCTATTGATTAACATGAAATTTGTTTGGGGGAAAACCTCTTTAAGGCCTGTGCCACACTCACGTGAAAATCACGCACATGCCGCGAGACACGTATTTTCCCTGTGTGTTGTGTGAGGTAAGTACATGTCTCCGGTATGTGCAGTCTACGTGTGTTCTCCGTGTGTTATCGCGGTAATTTACATACTCACGTGGTCCTTGCTGCTGTCCAGGGTACTGATCTTCGGCTCCAGCCCCGCCCACTCCCCGCTGATGCTGCTTCCGGCCGAGTGGAGGGGCGGATATCAGCGCCCGTGACATCACTCCCACCTATCCATAACATGCTCATAATGAGCGCCGGCCGGCAGCAACTGTTTGCTGAGGAAGATTCTGCAGGGAAGAAAGAGGTGAGTAATTGTTTTTTTTTATTTTAAAATAAAGACACGTGTTTGTCCGGCACGTGTCACACGGGACCGCATCCACACTACATCTGTGTGGTACGGGTGCGGGCTGTGTGACACCCGTGCTGCTGGAGAAAACACTGACATGTCGGCGTGAGAAACTCACGGACACACGTTCCGTTCAAAAATACTTATGTGTGTCCAATACATTAGGAAAACATTGGTCCACGTGTGTACGTGCCTCCGGTATGTGAAAAAACTGCCAAACACGTACCGGAGGCACGTAAGTGTGTCACAGGCCTAAAGGAAACCTGTCACCAGGTTTTTCCCTTATAAGCTGCGGCCACCACCAGTGGGCTCTTATATACAGCATTCCAGAATACTATATATAAGAGCCCAGGCCGCTCTGTATAACGTAAAATACACTTTTATAATACTCACTTAGGGGGCGGTCCGGCCCGATGGGTGTCGCTGCTCTTGGTCCATCGCCTTCTCCATCTTGTGTAATCATCATCCTCCTGTCAATCCCCGTGTGCATGATGTGTCCTGCATCATTATAGAGAGGCCTCCATTGCGCTCCTGCGCACTTTGATCTGCCCTGCTGAGGCAGACCAAAGTACTGTAGTGCGCAGGCGCAAGGAAAGATCAAAGAACGCCCGCGCATGTGCACTATAGTACTTTGATCTGCCCTCAGCTTGGTAGATCAAAGTCCACATGTGCAGGAGTGCAATGGAGGCTTTTCTGTGGATGGCGTAGGATGCGTCATGCACACAGGACTGGGCAGGAGGACGGCGATAGCGCAAGATGGAGGAGGCACTGGACCGGAGAGCAGCGACGCCCATCAGACCTGACCACCCCCTAGTTGAGTATTATAAAGGTGTTTTTAGAATTATACAGAGCGGCCTGGGCTCTTATATACAGTATTCTGGAATGCTGTATATAAGAGCTCACTGATGGTGGCCGCAGCTTATAGGGGAAAAGTCTAGTGACAAATTACCTCTAAGTCTCTGCTGGTAAGAAGGTTACCAGTCTCAGTCTCAAAAGCAGTCTAAAGCGGGCTTTACACGCTGCGACATCGCCCGAGTGATCTCGTTGGGGTCACGGAATTTGTGACGCACATCCAGTCGCTTTAGTGATGTCTTTGTGTGTGACACCTATGAGCGATTTTGCATCATCACAAAAACGTTCAAAATCGCTCATCGGTGACATGGGGGTCCATTCTCAAATATCGCTGCTGATCGGTGTACGAAGTAGTTCGTCGCTCCTGCGGCAGCAGACATCGCTATGTGTGACACCGCAGGAACGAGTAACCTCCCCTTACCTGCGGCCGCCGGCAATGAGGAAGGAAGGAGGTGGGCGGGATATTACGTCCCACTCATCTCCGCCCCTCCGCTTCTATTGGGCGGCGGTTCAGTGACGCTGCTGTGACGTCGCTGTGATGCTGAACGAACTGCTCCCTTAGAAAGGAGGCAGTTCGCCGGTCACAGCGACGTCGGTAGGCAGGTAAGTAGTGTGACGGGTCCGCGCGATGTTGTGCGCCACGGGCAGCGATTTGCCTGTGTCGCACAACTGATGGGGGCGGGTACGCACGCTAGTGATATCGGTACCAATATCGCTGCGTGTAAAGTGTCCTTAAGAGTCACTGTATCTTTAGTGGTCTGGGGTTGGTTATTATCATTCTTTAATAGTAAGTTCAGGTTCTTTGTCTATCCATTACACATACCCAATCATCACTAAATTCATGGCGCTATTTTTACACATTTTGCAGTTTCAATGCACAGATGTATACCTACATGTTAACAATACATTTCACTTGTGTTTCTTTTACCAACAAAAAAAATCCGTACGAAAATGAAATTCCAAGATAGATAACCAATAATGCTGATTATATCCAGCGCCATTAGCTGCCAGGATGAATGACTCTTAAAAAAAGAAGTATGAATATAGTGACCTATAATTATGTGACTTGCTCTAAAGAAGATGGTGTTACTTAAAGCAAGGTTTAATTACTTGATTTGTAATAAGTGATGAAGCTGGATGCTTTATAACATCGAGTCCAGGCTAAGACAAATGAAGGCTGGAAATAATGATGCACAACTATGTAATGCATAAATAATATAGATGGAAATGGTTTCATGCCCCGTTGTATTATGTTTATACCAACCGTTGATGTTTGAAAATATGACACATAGTTGCCAATTGTTTCCTAATTTCCAGGAATGTTTTTGTACTATGTTTTAGTAATCTGCTCCTACACGTTAAACAAGCACATTGTCGGTGGGGGCAACCTGACTTCATTTTCATGGTTCCAAATTTGTCCCCACTCCACAGGTTCAAGTGGCCAAGAGTGACCATCAGCATCATCGCTCTCTTCACTGCACATCGCACTGACACCGCCTCAGTCAAGGGGAACATTTCAGGAGTGTGTAATTGTGCAGGTCACTTTTGCTATCACAACAGGAGGTGGTGACACTGATATTAATGATGACCCTGCCTCTGTGCACTACTTCAGTTTCACTAAATCCAAAAAAATTAGGAAAAAAAAGATAAAAAGTGAAAATAAAATCAGCAATAGACAGTCTACCATCACTGGAAGGTAAATGCAAGATTCACAACTTCCACAGCTGTCTATTTGAATGACCAATAGCTTTTAGAAATGCTTATGTAACATTAGAGAACTGATGTTATCAATACCATGAATGGCAAGATGAACAAACAAATCAATTTTGGAACAAATCAAACCAGACAGGTCACTCAAAGCAAAGACCACCAAGCTACAACTTGCCTACTATGGGCACATCATACGAAGAGAGCAATCACTGGAGAAAAACATCATGGTCAGAAAAATAAAAGGAACAAGGTGAAGAGGAAAACCAACAACTTGTTAGCTTGATATTATCAAGATAAGGGTGGAGAAGACCCTGGTGGATCTATCTAGGCTGCACAAGATCGATCTTCCTACAGAGTGTTCATCCATCCAGTCTCCAAAGCTCGAGAACAAACTGAAGCCCGTTAATAGGAAAAGTGAACCTTGACTTCATCAGCTTTCCTACAAAGCACTTTTTTCTTTTGTTTCCTTAGACATTGTTTTTTCTTTCTTTACATGGTGGCAGCAATCATACCTTTAATTAGTGGGCAAGTTCTCTTTAGCCAACTTCTAGCAAAGTTGTTTTGGAACTGTACTGGAAACTACACAATAAAACAGTGCTTCTTGGCGTGTTGTCTCAAAAGCATAGGACACCAAAGACACAATGGTTCTGCTCAACTGAAGATGTTGCGCTGCACAAAATGTATAATTAAATGCTGCCCTAATCGCTGCCTCTTCCCAAATGCCTGAGCATTCACATAAGAGTGAAGAACATAATCAATAGATCCAGCAGGAATTTTGACCAGTCTCTGACCAATACAGGGGTCGTTGAAAAAAGTCACCTAAGATGGTGAATTGCACGGTGATATTGAATAACTGATTTATTTTGCGCTTAGCAATGCTCTTCATCCTCAGCATGATGTTCTTGATGTAGGACTTGTGCCGAGGTTTAAACACATTGCTCAGTGCCCAAGAAATCAGCTAGTCAATATCACTGTATAATTTACCATCTTTGGTGCTTCAGTATAGTGGTTTCCGCATAGACTTTTTTGGCCAGAGATTGGTAGAGGGTCCTGCTGCTTCCATTGCTTATTTAGGAACTCTAGGGTTTCACTAAATCAATACTATATGGAAAACCGTAAGTGTTAGGAAGAAAATCCATCAATGGTAAGTGTTACACAGGGCACCACTCCAATCAAAACCCCTATCTATGGGTCCTCAAGCCTTTGATAAATCATATTTGCATTCATGGCAATACGTTTTCTTATCCTAGGATGTGCACTGCCTAGGTAAGAAATGGAGGCTAAAGTTTGATGGCCCAGGACAAGGGTCCCCAACCTGTGGCTCGGGAGTCCATGATGTGCGGCTCACGGTTGTCTGCAAGCTTGGTGCATTTGCACCAGGTCTTGCAACCAGCTATGAAGAACAGGTCTCCAGATGGTGACATTTGTGAGTAGCCCCACACTGAGTAAAGGTAGGAACCCCTGGATCTTGGTACACTGCCTTGGTGTGGTGATTTCTGTGGAGAAGCTTTGGCAGCCATTATACTGGTAATGGAGCTATGGGTGTCATAACTGTGAGGGGGACAGGAGCTGGATGTGGCTGAGAGGTGAATGTAGTCAGAAAGGTTGGAGACCACTGGACTAGGACGTTGTAGTAAAAGGGATACCATAGTGTGTTCCATGGTGAATACTTCAACTACAGCTTTCACAAACCCATCTGAATCAATGAAATATCCAACTGCATTTCTTTCGGCAGTCACTTCAAATATGAATCAGAAGTTGCAAAATCCTAATATCTATCAACTCGTGGCTTTACTAATCACTCAGATAGTAATGGTGCGGAGCACATGACAGAAGCTGTACGCCTTCAGGAGGTATTGAAAGACTGTTATAGAACACAAAGAAGAGTTTATTTGCTCTTTACTAAATAAAACCATGAACTCATGCCGTGAAATCTAAAAAAAGAACAGCCAGTAACAAAACATAACAAAAAGCATAATTTCATAGGAAACACCCAGGCATCGGAATTACTAATTCATAACAGAGCTTTTGTGTGGAGAACATTGCACGGATGGCACACTGTGGCCTTGATGAAAGCACTGTAAAATAAGGAACAGTAGGGTTTAGTATGCAATTAATTAGGAAAAATAGTCAGTCTAAGCAACAATTAGCGTTCGTTCTTCTGTTATATGTTTGGTTTAAACCAACAACAATAATCACCTCCCAATGTATAAAAAAAAAATCACAACCTATGTTTAATCGCTTAAACTAATAGATGATAGAAAAACACAAATAATAATGTGATAAAATAAAAAAGGGTACCCATAGATTTTATTTTCAGTTCTAGAAGATGGAGGAAGAGATGCGATTGGTTGGTTTGGGCGTCAGTTTTTGAAATAGAACACCTCAAATATTGGTAAATAAGATGCAACAGATTTCTATCATATTTTATGCACAAATCTACAAGCCCTTTCGAAATGTCGTAATAGAGACTATGGGCATCATAAAAAGTTGTCCCTCCCTCAGAACCCCCTCAACTGGATGGAGTGAAGAACTGGTTTATAAAGAGCAGCTCTCACAGCTCCGTCCTGTCCATGTTTTACTCGGTTAGTTATTCAACTCATATCACATTGTCAGAGATGCTTCAATTCCCTGGTAATAACAGATAGTCAAAGGGAATCTGAAGCTAGCTCCAAAGTCAGGACAGTGGCGGACATATCATTGGTGCAGCCTATGCAGTCGCATAGGGACCCAAGAGTTTGGGGTCCCATTTCCACCTTCAAAGTAGGTGGAATTGTGCTTTTTGATGAGCTTTTAGGCCCATATATTGTTCTTAGAACAGGGGCCCTCTACTAGTTGTGTCCACCAGTGGTCAGGCCAGGTTCAATTTAGAAGAAGGTTATCTTGATGAGAAAACCCCGTTGAGTATTTAAGGGAAATAACTTTTTTTTTCCAGCGTGTAGATATTTGTTTTGACTAAGAAGACTCCAATTTCTAGAATTAGGTGCTTAGATCAAGGTATAAAAGCTTCTATGACCAATCAGTTGTCCTTCTATGACATCACATGCACTTCTATATGAGGTCACTTTTCAGATTAGCTTTATGGATTATACATGTTGGGCCATTGTGTCCACTTACAACTCTGCTCTTACTGTTGTTGGCAGCCTATGAAATGTCTAGATATTTGGACCCATTGCAATCTCCCACTCCTCAGTTCTATTATAAGCCACTCGATGCACTGTTATAAGCAACCTATGAAATGTCTAGATACAGTAGTTGTACCCCGTTGTAATCACTCGCTCCTCAGTCCTATTATAAGCCACTTGATGCACTGTTATAGGCAACCTATGAAATGTCTATAGCTGTACTCCATTGCAATCTCCCGCACTTCAGTCCTATTATAAGCCAATCGATGCACTGTTGTAGGTAGCCTACGAAATGTCTAGATATTTGGACCCGGTTGCAATCTCTCGCTTTTAAGTCCACTCGATGCACTGTTATAGGCAGCCTACGAAATGCCTAGATATTTGGACCCCAGTGCAGTCTCCCGCTCCTCAGTCCTAGTATAAGCCACTTGGTGCACTGTTTTAGACAGCCTACGAAATGTCTATAGATATTTGTACCCCATTGCAATCTCCAGCTCCTCAGTCCACTCAATGTACTGTTATAGGCAGCCTACGAAATGTCTAGATATTTGGACCCCATAGCAATCTCCCGTTCCTCAATCCTATTATAAGCCATTTGATACACTGTTGTAGGTAGCCTACGAAATGTCTAGATATTTGGACCCCATAGCAATCTCCCGCTCCTCAATCCTATTATAAGCCATTTGATACACTGTTGTAGGTAGCCTACGAAATGTCTAGATATTTGGACCCGGTTGCAATCTCTCGCTTTTCAGTCCACTCAATGCACTGTTATAGGCAGCCTACGAAATGTCTAGATATTTGGACCCCATTGCAATCTCCCGCTCCTCAGTCCTATTATAAGCCACTCGATGCACTGTTGTAGACAACCTACAAAACATCTATAGATATCTGGACCCCGTTGCAATCTCATGCTCCTCAGTCCTATTTTAAGCCACTCGGTGCCAGCTTTATTATCAGAAAAGATACACGAAGAGATATTTTTCCTTGCATTTTCCTTGTACTTTTGACAGAATCTTACCAGATGATAAGTTACAGAGCATTGTGGGCATTGTCTGTAGAACATTAATTGCAACATGTCTGAAGATTTAATGTGCCCTTCTTTGAACCAAATATTCTTTTAGTGAGTAAGGAAGAGGAGTTTTATTTCCAGTGATTTATTCCAGAAACATGCCGAGTTTCTGACCTTTGTTTGTGGCTAATATCAGCAGAGAGCATTAATCTTGGTAAGCCTTCTTTTCTAACAGCGGGGTATGAAAATATAACAGCTATGCATATGGCAGAATAAACATATACTGTATCTCAGTCAAAGAAACTCAAGATCATTTCAAGGTTGATTCCCTACACGCCTAATGTGCCCTGAGGTGTCCTAATTGACCGTGAACTTAATTTGGAATAAAAACAAAAAAATAATAATTATTGTAAAATACGGTACATAAAAAAATATATATTTTCTTACCTAAAAAGAGTAGCAAAGAAATGGTAGGTACCTTTTAGGTAAAATAGTATTACATTTTTCAGAAACTAACGGGTTTGTCAATATAATGGATTTCTAATCAATAATGTGACCTGAAAAAAGTATATTAATATTACAATAAATGTACAGATCTACTGAAATAATTGGATTAAATGTGAACCCTGCAGTCAATCAGCAGCTGAAGTTTGGCTGCAGCGCTAATGTAATGCCTTCACCAGATGTTGATGCCTGGAGACCAGCAGAGGGGGTGCAGCAGTGAGTTTATTACTATTATGATTATTATTATTAATAATAATAGTAATAATTCTATTTCTTTAGCACCAATATTTTCCACAGCACTTTACAAATTAATGGAGACATGTACAGACAATAAAAACATAACAAAGTAACAAATAGTTCAACAGTTACAAGAAGAGTGAGGGCCTAGGCTTAGAATCTATAAGGAAATCGGGGGGGGACACAATTGGTAAAAAGTGGTGGTTATGTATGGTCTGGCCATCCCTATAATAAATAAGGCTGTTTTCCCACTGCGTTTTGACTGCCGTTCAGTGGTTCCGTTGGGGCTTCTGTCTAAACCCCCCGCAAAAAGGGTTTCGGACCCATGCTCCGACAAGGCCATTGCCTATAATGGTGCAGACAAAGTCACTGTGTGCTCTGTCGTGCACCATTTTCAGGCGTATACGCTTTCTGGAGGTGTACACCCGGACATAGTAGACTGCATCTGGGTGTCTACCTCCAGTAGGTGTATACACCCCAAAATGGTGCACGACAGAACACATGGTGACTCTGTCTGCACCATTATAGTTAATGCTAATGTTAAAGTTGGTGCATATGCCTGAAACCCATTTTGCGGGGGATTCGGATGAAAGCCCCAACAGAACCACTTGAACGAAGGTCAGAACGCAATGTGAAAGGGGCCTAAGAGTTCATAGGAGTGCTGTTGGTCTTTTTTTACACCTCCTTTGGCCTATTAATAAGAGGTTATCTAGTAATGAAAAATCCCTATGAGCTGGCTATACACTTCAGATAGCTGCAAGTCCAGAACTCGTTCAACCAGCATCTGACCCTTGTAATACAAGCACATGGCTCGGATGAGAATGACTGTGTACTGAACAGAAAAAAGGGAGAAAACCACAGACTAACACATCCGAGAAGGATCACTCATGTCTTCCCCATGAGGAAAGTCAATGGGCCCCTACACACATTAGTTGGATTTGGCCTACACTAATCTAATGTGAATGGACAGCTGTACCCCCCATTTATGATGTACAAATGATCCAAATGTCACATAGAAAAATAAACATAGCCAAAGAGGTATAATAATAAATCCACGCTTGTTTGATATATTGTATCAACATTATCAATAATTACTTCAACACTACATCTGTTTGATATATGGGAAAAATAGAAACGATCTGCATAAAACGATCTGCACTATTGTTTTACGGCTAGGTGTACCATTTAATTACATACCATTTTTTTTGCATTCTCATTAGATTGGTGACCAAACGCAAGGATAATTTGAATTGAAATTTCCCATCAGTACCAGGCTCAGATCACATACATGTAATTCCTAAAACGGAATGCAATTAATTAATCGTGGTTCTATTCTAGTTACTTATTTACATATTAGAGGGCAGTAAGCTTCTCCAATGCACACACTATCCAATGTGCCGTGAATGCTAAAGAGAAACGGGGGCTTCACAATGGCGACTGTACGCTGATGTCTTTACAGAGATTGTTTCATAAATACTTAACTAAGCCGGTCGACTAATTGAGGAAGCGTCCCTTCATTCTTGTTTTCTATGCTACAGTCATTATAGCTAGTTGGGGAGGTGTTTAAATATATTTATGGTGTAGAAAGATTGACTCCTAGCCACATTAATTTGTTTGCAGAGATGTTTATCAAGCAGTTTATAAGCTGTGAAATAGTCTTGCTGAAACATTACAACACGTGCCAAAAAAGTATGCTTGAAATAAGAGTTCAAACACAGCAACACATGGTGTAACGAGTAAGAGAATGTTAATCTTATGTAGTAACTTTCATCTTTAAATAATAGTAAAAAAAAAAAGTTCTTAAAAACCTATTGGTTCCATTGATATTCTCATTATTTTAAGAATGCAAGACAAAAGCTTTTAACGTTTGATCCTCGTCGCTCATTTCTTTGGAGTGGGGTCGGAAGGATATTGAATATCTTATAAGCGGCAACTGTGAAGTTCCATCTTGACTGATGCCTTATTGGACCTTCTTGGTGGACATTTAAAGGGAACCTGTCAAGTTCAATATGCACCCAGAATCACGAGCAGTTCTGGCTGCATATTTCTAATCCCTGCCTAGCAGTCCCAGCCTATAGTAGCATAGATAAAGGGATCTTTAGAAAAATAATTTGTAAAGATCCTTTATGATATGCTAATGAGGCCAGAGACTAGTCGCAAGGGCCATATTTCCCTTGGCTAGTTGGCCCCCTTAGCATGTTAGCACACCCATGTGGGCATGCTAACATGCTAATGAATGTGCAGCGTCAGAGGCATGGTCGCTCTCACCTCTCTGCTGCAATTGCTGGTTTTTGGCTCAGTGCGCATGATCAGAAGTTCCCAGACTTCCAGTCATGCACACTACACCAGTTTCAAACTAGGACGCGTGCACCCAGCTTTATAGTGTGAATGACCAGAAGTCCAGGGACTTCTGATCAAGCACACTGAGCCGAAAACCAGCATCGGTCGCGGTGGCAGCAGAGAAATGAGCACGACCATGCCTCTGACGCTGCACATTCATTCCAAGAGGTAGAGCAGAAAGCAGGTTCTGCTTTCTGCTATATATGATTAGTCTTTCTTTGTACTTTGTCCTGATGAGGACGGATATGTCCTCGAAACGCGTAGACCTGTGTTAATAAATAAAGAAAGGATTTACTAACAAGCATCTGGATTCTCTGTGGTCTGGCGCGGATTTTCAAACCTGCTTTCTGCTTTACCTCTTGGAATATATCTACACTGCGGGACCGCTGACTTCCACATCTACTACGTGGCTTCATAGGGGTTGTGACTTGCACAACCCCTTCAGGTGAGTGTACTAACACATACTTGCCCCCACGTGTCATACCGGGTAAGACCCTATTTTGCGCCTTTTTTTCCACAGTTATCCTCATCAGCTGCACATTCATTAGCATGTTAGCACGCCCATAGGGGAGTGCTTACATACTAAGGGGGACGACTAGCCAAGGGAAAGAACACCCTTGCAACTAGTCCCTGGCCTCATTAGCATATCATAAAGGATCTTTAAAAAATACTTTTTCTATAGATTTCTTTATGTATACTACTAGATACAGGGAGGGCTAGGCAGGGATTAGGAATATGCACCCAGAATTGCTCCTGGTTCTGGGTGCATATTGCACCTGACAGGTTCACTTTAAAAAGCAAGGACAGCAAGGTGTTGGAGTTTATATAGAGAGGATATTAAAAACTGGAAGAATGAGAAAACTCATAATTCAAGAAAAAAAGCCCTCCAAAAATTAAAAAGAAAACACATAATCTTGGCTAATACCAGTATCAGATTAGAACTGTGTAATTTTTGAAAAATCTCTACATATTTTAAGTGCATAATACGTTCCATTCTAAAAGAGCACAGCTTATGGAAGGGACATCCCAATCCCATTGTTGACTTTGCTAGGATTAAGGCAGTTTACGAGGAAACCTCTTTGAGAAAATTTGTCAAAGAAAATTTGGTGTAGACAACGAGGTGATCTTCTCCGAGCGGTGATCTTTTGGAGAACGTATGTAAAAGTCTCAATGCCAGAATTGGCAACCTTTTTGTGAAGTCGTCATGCCTGGCATGATGTTTTGAAGGCTTTTTAGATCAGTCTAGATATAGCTAGGTTGCAATGTAGATCAATCTGGGCAATAATGCCCCTCTACGTAACCCTATTATTTCCACATATTACCCTTTCAATGTTAGAGTTACTGGATCTTATTTAGCAGGATGGCATAATTTAGCAAACTTTCTTCATAGGGTTTGCAATTCTGGGTCATTGGCATAGAGTTATTATGTTCTTCCCATGTTTGTGCGGATTTCATCTGGGTTCTTTGGTTTCTTCCCACACTCCAAAGACATACTGATAGGGAAGTTAGATTGTGAGCCCCAATGGGGACAGTGATAATGATGTCTGGAAAGCGCTCTGGAATATGTTGACCATTATATAAGTAATGGATAGTAAAAAAATGTATATGCCAAAAAAAAAACCCATTAGGTTGGTTTGCTGGATTCTAATTCAGACACATTTTAGGGTTGTCACAATCTTCTCTTGCTGAGTTTTGTGACGGGCTCAGGTTGGGCTTCCTCTCATACCATCCTAGACCACACACATAAAACGGGTTTCATATGTTCATTCACACGAGGGGTTACTGCCAGTTTCTGTTGCAGCAGCAGACTCTTATTTTGCTCAGCTGTTTCTGCTTATGACCACTTACAGCCTGGATAAAAACCCTCTGCTTCCAGCAGGGGGAGCAGGTTAGACAGGATCTTTCTGGAGCTTGGTCCGGAGGTGGACCGACGCATTCCTTGCTGCTTCAGTAGTCTCGTTTTTGGTTTTGTGGTATTTATTCCCTGGTGTTGTTACTTTGCTCTTACCCTTCTTGGTTCCTGTTCACCCGTGTGTTTTTCCCTGCTGGTTGTTTATTGATGCCTGAGAGCGATGGGTGTGAATGGGACATTATCATCGGGCCGGGACAGGAGATATGGAAAGTCTGGGGGCTCAGACATTGCTACCATTAAGCATAATTGTGGGTTGAGGGTCAGGCTAGGGTCCTCCCCTAGCTTGAGGGTAAACGACTGTCTTTCCCAATCTGGTCGCGCTAAGTGTGAACACATTATGACCACAAAGCTGGATGTCAAAATAAAACCCTATGGCTATACTTTGGCTTTGCAGTAGTAATGTAATCCTTCTCAATAATGGTTGAACATTTAATATGTGGTCAGACGTGGTAGACTGGAGAAAAAAATGCACTTTGTTGGGTAATCCCAGTTTAATTTGGAAGGGTTCCTCCTTATTTCCACATGTCATCATAAAGTTTATGGAACTAGATTGTTCGGGGGAAATACCGGTAATTCTTACAGTGTGGATCTGAAGGAAAATAATTGCATTTCCAGGTAATCCATCTCCTTTACCGATATGTTTTTGTATGTCTTCAAAAAAAGATGAACGTCTCAACGACACTTTGTGTTGGGAGTAAATTGTAACCTTTAGTTATGGATTTAGCCTTTAGCAAATGAGGTTCTCACCAAAATGGTGCACAATACTTTGGCTTTGAAAAGTTTACCGAAGCACAGAGGTTTCAATCAGCTGATATAAAACAAAAAAACACCAGAAGAAACTGAAAACAGGCTGTTCAAACACTGAAAGGAAAGGCTAAGTACAAAGATCAACAGACTTGTGGCTTCTCGACATTTAGCAGAGCCAGGATATGAAAGGATATATACACCAGGGATTATAGTTTTTACTAAGACAGGCGTATAAGTGGTGGTGTAAAATACTGGTTCATTCTCTGAGAGGATTGTGTTTCCCAACTTCAAAACTGCAGGATACGAGCCATATCAAGACTACAGGTGTCACAGTCAATAAAGCCACTAGGATAGGTTAGATGGAGGGACATGTACACTTCTGACGTTTCCTAAATAGCTGTCCCTAGTCCTAGGATGGATAAAGAAAATGTGAAGGCTTGTACCATGGTGAAATATGTGACGTCAGGTAAAACTTATTTCATTAACACAAATTATGTTTATTAGAAAGTATCCGACACAATGAAAGGCAAATACTTGAACCCATCGGTAGTAAAACATATGATTGAAGAGTATGAGTCACTTGTATAGATTTGGTTTTATCCTTTTATCTTATAAGGTTTATCCCTAAGTAGAGATGAGAGGACCCGTGGAAGTTTGGATCAGGGACCCGACCTTTGACTTCCAATTCCTCAAAGGTCATGAAGAGGTTAACATCAAACAAAAATCCTTAGGATAGGTCACCAGTGCTTGATTGGTGGGCATGCGACATCCGGCACCACCACCAATCAACTCTTCTGGGGTTTTTAGAAATCTCCTTTGCTGATGCCTAGGGATGAGTGAACCAGGGGAAGTTTGGTTCAGCCATACGTTAGATAAAGTTCAGTTTGAGACCCGGATTTGACCTGAATCCTAATGGAAGTCCTACGAATTGGGCAGTTGAGGAGTCCGCCAACATACAGCAAGCCATAAACAGAACACTTTTGGGACAGGTGCGCAGGGTTTTTCCATTTTTTTTTGTTTTGTATGTTTCACTCTACATCTGATTACTCTGTTGTTACCCCCAGTGCAAGCTGATCAAACACTGCATGCGGCTCAGACTGGGCCGAGCACCGAGCGCACCTGAGCACAACGATGCTCGTGCAACTGGTTTACATACGTAAAGCACCTGAACTCTGAACCCTGTTCTTTTTGTGAAGTCTGTGTTTGGTTTAAGCAACAAACACCGAACCTCAGATTCGCTCATCTCCACTCCTAAATACTTTCAAATAAAGATCCTCAGTGAGGATAATGCAAGACTTTTACTAATCCCAAAAACTACAACGACACATTTTTATAGCACATATTTCCCATATAACAAGATTTGAAAAAATGATGCTAGTGAGCTATGTACTGAGGCGCTGCATATGATACCACTATTAGATCAGGTGACGTTTGTTAGTAATTTTGTAATTATGGTATACTAGCTGTAGTACCCGGCGTTGCCCTGTCATGCACTCTTCCTCTCTTTCACTCTCTCACTCACCCTCTCTGTCTGTCTCCCTCTCTGTCTCTCTCTGTCTGTCTCTATCTGTCTCTATCTGTCTGTCTGTCTGCCTCTGTCTCTGTCTGTCTCCTTGTCTGTCTCGCTGTATGTCAATCTCTCACTATCTGTTTCTCTCTGTCTGTTTGTCTCTGTCTCGGTCTCTATCCGTCTCTCCACTGAAATTATATTACCTCACACATAACGTTCTTATACTATTAATGTCCTTTGTTGCCTAGAGCAACCAATCACAGCTCCTATTAATGACCTGTAGCTCCCAGCTCCATTGACTTTAATGTAAGTAGTTTTGTTTGGCGAATAACTGTAAAGCGCAAGGTTAAATTTTCCCCTCAAACATAGTCTATGATGTTCCCCGAGTCAAATGAGGTGTCTGTGCAAAATTTTGTGATTGTAAATGCGATGGTGTGGATTCTTTTAGCAGACATACACAATACACATACACATACACTCAGCTTTATATATTAGATTATTTTCACATATAAAGAAAGTACATCCACTAGAAGTGCTACCCATGAGAGGCAGCAGTGATACGCTTGGGTCCTCTAATCAGCAAACACTTTTCCTCTATCAATGCTCCATTCCTATTCTCATTGAGGAGTACACTGATGCTATATATTTCAATGTCCCATTTTTGGGACTTTTTATCCCACTATTTTTAGTAATAAATTATTTCCTAATGATGTGCAGTGATTCCTTTTGAACATATACATGCACTTTGTAATTCTACTGA
This sequence comes from Anomaloglossus baeobatrachus, assembly GCF_048569485.1. Taxonomy (NCBI): domain Eukaryota; kingdom Metazoa; phylum Chordata; class Amphibia; order Anura; family Aromobatidae; genus Anomaloglossus; species Anomaloglossus baeobatrachus. The sequence continues at coordinate 76,109,348 of NC_134361.1, read as the reverse complement.
CTTATGTCTTCTTGGGAACGATGTACAGTACTTTATTTATGTACCATACCGAATTTAAAGCATTGCTTGCTGGAAAGTCAGTTAGGGACCATTTTTTTTACCTTTTTTGTTTTTAAATATTTTTAAATTGTGGCCTTTAATTAATAAAATAACTTTATAGTTCCATGAGAACTTCTGCCTTCTTTGGTTAGCTTTTTTGTTTCAATAATATATAATACCAAAATGATCATCATTATTATTGCTGCTTTACCTCCTACTGGCTACATAAATTTAGGATTTTTTTCACCAGGTGTAAATACTGTGGAATCTTGTGTTAGTTTTCTTTTGTTCCCACACCTCTCCATTCCTGAGATATAGCCATGTCTTCCCTATGTATACTTCTAGTTTTGTTAGCCAAGTGTGTGTGATCCTCAAGAGAAGTCCTACAGAGAAGAGTTGAGGACTATGCCCACTTGGCTAAAAAGACAAGATTCACAAACAGGGATATGTATATATATATATATATATATATATATATATATATACCAAGTGACCTATTCAAGATTGTCAAAATATCATATTTTACTTGTCTTACTATGCACTGACCTCTTGAAACGTTTGAGGTTTTCACTGTGTAAACAATATCTCTAATTTAGTGTCAATGCAGGTACTACCTGTACTAATAGTGACTTACAGATGGTTTCATAGTTTTTAGGTGGACATAACCCATCTTCATGATCCTATCCCAATATGGAGTAGGTGTAATAATAATAATAATAATAATAATAATAATAATATTAGTAAATACCTCCAATTAGAAAGGTAGTATAGTCCTCCTGATTAGCTATGTCTCTTACCTCATGTGCAGGGCATTGCAGCTTAGATATCCATGGTTACAACCTTTCATATAGTGACAGTTAGTTGCTTGTGGTCATAACCATGGATATGTTAGCTATTGCAATGCCCTGCACATGAGATAGGAGACAAAGCTAATTATGAGAACTATACTACATTTCTAATTGGATGTATTTGCTAATATTTTTATTATTACATCTACTACATATTGGGATCGGATCTTGGAGATGGGAATACCCCTTTAACTCCATTGAGTTCAACCTATAGCCTAACATGTTGATCCAGAGGAAGGCAAAAACTTCATGGGGTAGACTGTAAAGGCTCCATATTAGGGGAAAAATTCTTTCCTGACTTTACATACGGCAATCAGACTAGTTCCCTGGATCAATGACCAATCACAGAATCTATCCGTAATATTATACTTTTCGAGGAAGTTATCCAGGTCTCCCTTCAGTTTCATAGCCTCATTGCACATCACAGTCTAGTATTATCCGCGCTCTCACCTTCACCATTTTTCTTAACAGAGTGCTGCAAGCATGCGCAATGCTGAGCTGTGCTGCGCGATGAAGCTCCACCCACAGCTAAGCCATTCAGGGAGACTCGGTCCCGCCTCTGTGATGCCGGTTCAACTTCCAATGCCGGAATTTGATGTGACGTCACCGGACATCGAAGGTCCCTGCAGCCTGGGTCACGTGATGGGGATGAGCAGACAGGCAGAATTGACATCAGAAGGTAATTGGAAAAAGACTTCTGTCTCAAGTCTTTAAATCGGTGTGGCCGCTATACATTGTAGTGCACCACCTCTTTATCTCTTATTATGCAATACTCCACTCCATGATACCACCATATTCTTCACTCTGCTATATCTCCAACATTATTATTTTTTCTTTCTTCAAATCTGCTCTGTCTAAAGCATGTCATATTTCTCTGTGTGACATCAATTGTTCTGGACACCAATGGTCCATTTTAATAAAATGATTAGAGGAATTAGAGGGAAAGAATAAGCCTACAGCCTTTTGTAGCAGTTTATTGAAGACTATGGATGAGAAGTGATAGCTGTCTTTAAGCGGAACATGTAGAGAAGAAGATATGTATATGGATTGATTGACTTTATCCCGGCCTTATATCCTGGACTTGTATCACTTGGAGTTCAGTCGTTGTCGCAAAATATTCATTGGTTTGATGTTCACCGGAAAGAAGGGACAGAACGAATAATGTGACCACAAAGCCTGGCCTATTTCTACAGAACTTTCTCTATTTAGCTTCGGTGACCTAAAGTTACCTCTTTCTGTTCAGATTGTTAACAACTTGTTTGTACATTTCTTTCTACAAATCTATTTCTTCTGGGTCAGTATTAGAAACTGCGTACAGAATACAATAATTGGATGTCTAAATGGGCAATGTGGGTTATAGAGAATGTAATGGTGATGTCAGAAGTCCAAGCAGATTATATAAGAACAATACGTATTATAGAATCTTAGGTGAAAAGATATCATTATGTATTACATTGTGTCTATATATTGAAAATGTAATTAATTAGTTTACAAAATTAACTGGTCTGTGGTCCTTTTGTGCTTCATACGGATAGGGCTACATGTTGCATGACATCGGTTTTCAGACCTGTTGCAACCAAAACCTCTGTGCAATTTATCTGTGTCTTGCTGTCTATTTTAGAGCTGGGATTGTGCTGCAAACAGAACGGCCAACTCACAGATAAATGGTGACCAGCAACAGAAAATCCGAAACATTTGCAAACATTTGTCAGAGGTCACAATGACATGATTGCTATGGGGCCATATGATTATTTGTCATGCCACTGCTCTACAGGGGCTGTACAAGCTTAAAAGGGTGGTCCGAAGGTAAAAGGAAATTTTATTTACATTCCCATCTATTTGAGGTTATAATCTAAGCTTCTTTCTAATACACTTATATTAAAAATTCCCTAACTACACTATTTTTGTTTCTATTTTCTGTCTGATGACGATTAGTTTGAGAATCCCATTGCATGCTGGGATACTCAAACAAAGTGTCATCAGGGGGCAGAGACTGTTGCAGTGACCACAGCCTCTTTCCCCTCCTTAAAAGGAAGAGTCATCAGTGATACTCACTTCAGGGGCTGGTCTGTCCCTCTGTGCTTCCCTGCTCTGTGCCTGCGGTCCCTCCACTGTCCCTCTCTGTGCTGAGTTCTGTGCAATCTGAACAGTGACAGTAATAATCAGCCAGTAACAGAGCACTATCTATACCCAGCATGCAGGACACTAACACCGCCCCTGTTAGTAACGTCACTGGTCTCCTGAATGCTGGGTATCATTACAGATCTGAGCAGATAGATCGGGCACTGTGCACGGTGCAGATCGCAACGTGCACAGTGCAGGGAGGGACAGTGCAGAGATAGCAGGGAGGGACACAGAGGGACAGAGCAGCCTCTGAAATCAGTGTCATGATGGTGCTTTGTTTCAGGCAGGAGACAGAGGTCATTGCCCCCTGATGACACTTTGTTTGGGTATCCCAGCATGCACTGAGATTCTCAAACGAAGCGTCATCAGACAGGAAATAGAAAAACATAGAATAGCAGTTATATAGCGTAGTTAGGGAATGGTAGGGAACTTTTAATACAAGTATATTGGATAGTAGCTTAGATTATGGCATCAAATATAGATTTAAATGACATTTCCTTTTGCCTTTGCACTACCCCTTTTAAAAAAACATGGCTGCTTTCTTTTAGTAAATGGGCATCTGAATGAATTGAAATGAGCTGCAATACTGTTCAAAACCTGTTAACAAGTGTGGCGCTGTTTAATGATTGATGCTATTTAAGCCCCACAATCATCTACAATCTGTACATGAGCCTGTTTACTTGACTAGGTTGTATTAAATAGAAATGTTCCTGACAGGGGATTAGCCACTTCTAACATGTTCATTATGTCTGACTCCAAAATGTAATAATCTTTGGTATAAATGCGTATGGTCTATACGGTATATTTTTGCAGCACAATTTATAGATTTGTATCTTCAAGTGGTTTTAAGAGGCTTATCGCTCTGTCTATTAAAGTAATAGCAGAAAGATAAATCTTACAGAAACGGAAAATAAAATAGTTATTCAGCAGAAAATGAAAAAGTTCACCCCTGCAGAAACAGATAAATATAACTTATATTCACTTCTCAAACACTGAAATGAAAGGAAACGAAAAGTCATGGAGTTATGGAAATCACAAGATGGATAGACATTTTAGGGATATGGAAATGATAAAAAAAAAATGGAAACATCATTTTTAAAACATCTTGATTTATTCAATATCAAGCATGAGCGTCATGTGCAGAAATCCCTGTACTTACACATCTTGGCTGCTATCAAATTATTAATTTTTTAAGATATATGGTGTGCACACGGCTAAACAAAGGGGGTTGAGGTGCAAATGTGAGGACCAAGGTCCAGAGACACAGTCAAAATTGCAACACTGCACTCTCAAGAGCAAAAAATGAAGACTGAACAAGGTTTGTCCTTTGCAAAATTCTTGTAGTTTTATTTTTATTGAAAATGTGACAGGGGAACGTTTCGGCCAAATAAAAGGCCTTTCTCACGCCTAGTCACTAGGATGAAGGAAAAAGTGATAATCAGTTTTATACAATAATATACAATATTTACATATGTAAATATCAAATTATTAATGGTTGTCTGAAAAATGTATTGCCATGCCGAATGCACTTGGGCAAATTATCAAGATCCACTGCTGGCAGCACCGTTAGCAGTCACTGACCAATGATCTCCCAGATGTGCTTGATGAGAGACAAGTGTGGAGATGCTGCAAACCATGGTAGCATGTTTAGAATAAATAGAAAAGAGTTCCAGCTCACCCCTCTTCACTCCATGGAGAACCGGCGGCGCGCAGGAAAACGCCCGGACTTAGGCAGGAACATACGGTGCAAAAACAAAAGCAAATCCAGCGCCTTGGCAAGGAGACTCGAGTGATAAAACTCCAAACTTTATTGTATCAAAATTAAAAAAATACAGACCACTATGTGGGGGGACAAGAAAAAGTGATCCACAGACAGAGGAAAAATTTCTACATGTTTCGACCAGTAGAGGTCTTAGTCATGGAATGAAGGAAGGTCTCCAGTGGAGGTGATTTAAAACCACATGCACACCATGTCATCAGAGCAGGTGCTCTAATTAAGAAATATGTGTTACCAGTCCATTCAAAGTGAATGTGTGCAAACATATGTAACAAGACATAATAGAGACAAAAAATAAAATAAAAAAAAAACTACACAATGTGGCAGTCTATGAGAAAAAATTAAAATAAAAATGGATACAGAGGAGGAAGATCCAGAAAATACAAAAGCAAAAACCCATGTATGCGAAAAATTGTAATAAGGAGGGGATGTAGTCGCACAATACATGAGGAGAGAGAGAAGAAAAAAAAAAAAAATTTTTCATTTTCTTTATTTCTTCCCTTCCCCTCTCTCTCTCTCTCTCTCTTCTCCCTTATTCTCTTTTCCCCCTTCCTCTTCCCAAAAACATCCCTATCTCACCTTCTTCTCACTATCTATTATTGGATCAAATACTAGGTTGACAAACTAGATATAATTTTTTATATTTATTTTTTTTTTTATTTTTATTTATTTTTTTATTTTTTTTTTATTTTTTTTATATTATATACTATAATTAATTTATTATTAGATCCAAGAGAGAAGGAGAGAAGGGGGGGGAGAAACAAAAACAAAAACCCCAAGGGGGGAGGGGAGAGGAATAACTCCTTATGAATACTGTATGATGAGGTCTTTTCTAGAGTTCATACCATGTGGAACCCGTGTACCCAATTTAAAAATCCAAAAAGACTCCCTGTTGAAAATTTTTCTACGATGGTCACCCCCTCTCAATGGTTTATAGACTTTCTCAATACCAGAAAAGATAAGAGAATCAAGGTTCCTATTGTGTATAGAAACAAAATGTCTAGTGACCGCAGATACATTAACAGCCGTTAAATTTGACGCATCGGACATATGCCGTCTGATGCGTTTTTTCAACGGGCCACTAGTGCATCCCACGTACTGGATTCTGCAGGCCGTGCATTCAATCAGATAGCCAAAAGATTTGATAAATTGAGAGCCCGTTTAGCAACAAAATTGATGGAATAGCTAGTAAGAATTTGACTTAAGTTATTATCTTGATGTAAAAGAGGTAAGTATTTTCTGATGATTCTTACAATATCATTGAATTGCGGGGAATAAGCCGTAGCGAATGTTATTTTGTCAAGATGTTTCTGTTGCTAAACGGGCTCTCAATTTATCAAATCTTTTGGCTCCCAGTTTTGTTGCCAGCAAAGACTCACAGAATACTAATAAAAACAACAAAAATTGGCTCTCATGTACTGGGTTCTACGGCTGTGGTCACAATCAGTGTATTTCTTGCAAGCATGTCAAAAAAAGTAAAACGTTTACTTCTATCACCACCGGTCTATCCTATGACATAAAAGATTTTATTAATTGTAACACACCAAATGTCATCTATCTGATTGAATGCACGGCCTGCAGAATCCAGTACGTGGGATGCACTAGTGGCCCGTTGAAAAAACGCATCAGACGGCATATGTCCGATGCGTCAAATTTAACGGCTGTTAATGTATCTGCGGTCACTAGACATTTTGTTTCTATACACAATAGGAACCTTGATTCTCTTATCTTTTCTGGTATTGAGAAAGTCTATAAACCATTGAGAGGGGGTGACCATCGTAGAAAAATTTTCAACAGGGAGTCTTTTTGGATTTTTAAATTGGGTACACGGGTTCCACATGGTATGAACTCTAGAAAAGACCTCATCATACAGTATTCATAAGGAGTTATTCCTCTCCCCTCCCCCCTTGGGGTTTTTGTTTTTGTTTCTCCCCCCCCTTCTCTCCTTCTCTCTTGGATCTAATAATAAATTAATTATAGTATATAATATAAAAAAAATAAAAAAAAAAATAAAAAAATAAATAAAAATAAAAAAAAAAATAAATATAAAAAATTATATCTAGTTTGTCAACCTAGTATTTGATCCAATAATAGATAGTGAGAAGAAGGTGAGATAGGGATGTTTTTGGGAAGAGGAAGGGGGAAAAGAGAATAAGGGAGAAGAGAGAGAGAGAGAGAGAGGGGAAGGGAAGAAATAAAGAAAATGAAAAATTTTTTTTTTTTTTCTTCTCTCTCTCCTCATGTATTGTGCGACTACATCCCCTCCTTATTACAATTTTTCGCATACATGGGTTTTTGCTTTTGTATTTTCTGGATCTTCCTCCTCTGTATCCATTTTTATTTTAATTTTTTCTCATAGACTGCCACATTGTGTAGTTTTTTTTTTTTTTTTTTTTTTTTTTTTTATTTTATTTTTTGTCTCTATTATGTCTTGTTACATATGTTTGCACACATTCACTTTGAATGGACTGGTAACACATATTTCTTAATTAGAGCACCTGCTCTGATGACATGGTGTGCATGTGGTTTTAAATCACCTCCACTGGAGACCTTCCTTCATTCCATGACTAAGACCTCTACTGGTCGAAACATGTAGGAATTTTTCCTCTGTCTGTGGATCACTTTTTCTTGTCCCCCCACATAGTGGTCTGTATTTTTTTAATTTTGATACAATAAAGTTTGGAGTTTTATCACTCGAGTCTCCTTGCCAAGGCGCTGGATTTGCTTTTGTTTTTGCATGGTAGCATGTTTAGCTTGATGGGAGACAAGCCCAGAGACGCTGCAAGCCATGGTAGCATGTTTAGCTTGATGGGAAACAAGTCTGGAGATGCTGCAGGCTATGCTAGCATGTTTAGCTATATGGGAAACAAGTATGGAAATGCTGTATGCCATGGTGTTACATTTAATTTGATGTGAGACAAGTCTGGAGACACTGCAGGCCATGGTGGTATGTTTAGATTGATGGGGGACAAGCCTGGAGATGCTGCAGGCCATGATAGCATGTTTAGCTTGATGAGAGACAAGTCTGGAGACGCTGCAAACCATGGTAGCATGTTTAGCTTGATGGGAGACAAGTCTGGAGATGCTGCAGGCCATTGTAGTAAGTTTAGCTTGATGGGAGACAAGTCTGGAGATGCTGCAGGCCATGGTAGCATATTTAGCTTGATGAGAGACAAGCCTGGAGATGCTGCAGGCCATTGTAGCATATTTAGCTTGATGGGAGACAAGTCTGGAGATGCTGCAGGCCATGGTAGCATATTTAGCTTGATGGGAGACAAGTCTGGAGATGCTGCTGGCCATGGTAGTATATTTAGCTTGATGGGAGACAAGTCTGGAGATGCTGCAGGCCATGGTAGCATATTTAGCTTGATGGGAGACAAGTCTGGAGATGCTGCAGGCCATGGTAGCATATTTAGCTTGATGGGAAACAAGTCTGGAAATGCTACAAGACATGGTAGCATGTTTAGCTTGATAGGAGACAAGTCTGTAGAAGCTGCAGGCCATGGTGGCATGTTTAGACCACACAGGCTGCTCGTACTAGCTCCAGAAACATGTGGTCCGGTATGGTTCGTAAATGTAAAAGAAATTCTCCTGAGAAACTTTGTTTTTTGTCATCACACTCAGCTTTTCTGTATCTTTACTTTACAGACTAATCTTTCTGCAATTGAGATGTAAAATTAAAAAATAAAAACAATGTTTTGTTCAGCTCTGTGGCCACCATTAATGATGTGGCTGGTTTACCATGCTCAAATTAGTGTAAGGTCCTTTTTAAATCTAGCTAAAAAAATGTATTAAAAAATACATTTTTGCAGATAACATTGGTATATGCTTTATATCACTCCTGACACCCGGTTTTTAGCTTTGACCAATCTTTAAAAATCAAAAATTTAATTTTCTCTTCTTTTGTCCTGCAGCAGGATTTGCATTTGATGTCTGTAATGGATATCTTTCTTTCTTCCAAAAGGCCCATTTTTTTAACCACTGTAATTAACACAATCTATTCATTTCCCATAAACACATCTGACCTTCTGTACCTCACCCTTTGTTCAATGTCGCTTTAGCGCATAAATATTAAAAAAGCACACGTGCACACAGGCAGCAGACACAGAAATCTCCATTCTCTGGTAGTATCAGTTCATTGACTGATATCACCAGACTGGTTTTTATAAACATTTTTGTGAACATTGTGATTCTATGAATTCTTTAAAATTAGACACGTAAAAAAAAATTAGCTTTAAAAAGTAATTTAAAGAGAACCACTACTCTGCAGTCTCCTGATATTATTACTAAGTACTGTGAGCTGTATCGCAATTGCTTTACTGACAGTATTGTTGTTGCCGCCATCTTCAGTCATGGAAGGAATCTAGCAAAAATTTCCCATGGTTGGCCTGAATTCTGGTGAAAAACCATCCAGTGCGTACTTGGCCTTCAATGATGGTCAGATCTGTATGTGATGCCAATTGAAGAATCCCTCAGCCCATTACTATGTCCACTCACCTCTACATAAATATATTTTAATAGGGAGTCAACCTAGTGTCAGGGACTTCTCGCGATGGCTAAAGACCCTCATACGCATTGCTTGGCCAACTACTTTCTTCAGGCTATAGGCCGCTTTACATGCAACGACATCGCTAACGAGATGTCGTTGGGGTCACGGAATTCGTGACGCACATCCGGCCTCGTTAGCGATGTCATTGCGTGTGAAATGCACGAACGACCGCTAACGATCAAAAATACTCACCTTATCATTGATCGTTGACACGTCGTTCTAATCCCAAATATCGTTGCTGGTGCTGGACGCAGGTTGTTCGTCAGTTCTGAGGCAGCACACATCGCTACGTGTGACACCCCAGGAACGACGAACAACACCTTACCTCCATCAACGAGGTGGCCGTCTCTTTCTTTCGGCTGCTCTCTGCCCCTCCGCTTCTATTGGACAGCTGCCATGTGACGTCGCTGTGACGCCGCACGAACCGCCCCCTTAGAAAGGAGGCGGTTCACCGGCCACAGCGACGTCGCTAGGCAGGTAAGTCCGTGTGACGGGGACTAACGATATTGTGCGCCACGGGCAGCGATTAGCCCGTGACGCACAAACGACGGGGGCGGGTACGATCGGCAGCGACACCGCTAGCGATGTCGCTGCATGTAAAGTGTCCTTAAGCAGACAATATATTGTTCATGAGGCCTCCAGATTCACACCGATGGATGATATTGAGTTGAATTTTAACCTCCAATCTTTCTCGATAAATAAAATTGCCACCAAAGGCTTTTTTTATGCTCTACATTAAGAAAACATTTGGGCATGTGTATGAGGGAGTTGGGATAAATAGCATGTAGCCAAATGTTCCATTACCTTCCAAGCCAGCCAAAAAACAAGCATTGCCATGTTTGAGATTGTCCCATCATATGGGTGAAGACAATAGACAAAATATTGCTGCAGGTGTCCAACCACATTTATGTCATGGGTGTGGGCAGCTTAAAGAGGACAACCACCAGGATTTCCCGAATATAAACTAAAGCCAGAGCTACACTGGCGCTATCATGCTGATTCTATACATACCTTTATGTTATGATCCGGAACCATGGAAGATCACCACAAATCATTGGCAAAAAGGTGACAAGAGCCTTGGCAACTAATCTGGCCGCCATCCCCTTACTAACCAACACAACTAGAAGTAGCCGAGGGGTGAACTAACATCCTGTGCACCGCGAACCCAGCTGGAGAACTAACTATCCTAAAGGTAGGAAAGATGAATAACTCTCTGCCTCAGAAAATAGACAAGAATAGCTAGCCCCCCACATTCAAAGACTGCGGTGATATAGGAAAAACACAATACACAGGTAGATGACAGGATTAGCAAAAGGTGAGGCCCCAACTGACTAAAATAGGAAAGGACAGGAAAGGGACTGATGGTAGCCAGAGAAAAACCCTGCAAAATACCAACTTCCTGATAGTACAAATAGGCCCTCAGATCGCTCGATCTGAACTCCTTCCTATACCAGGTGCCCTTGTCATACCAATGAACAGAAAACAAGAATTATAACAAATTCAACAAGCCATAAACACATGGACCCAAAGGAGCTATACTCCACACAGAACTGCAGGGAGTTCCTCAACAATCCACTGAGGGGGAAAATTCCTGGAAGGAAATAAACTGAAACCAACCACAACAAATGACAAACCCAGATAAGCAAAAGAACCAGACAATAAATAAAGAGCAAGCACTTATCTGGAGAAGATGTGGTGTAGAGCAGGATTAAGCAGGCTAGAGATACAAAGAACAACTGACATCCGGCAACAGCCTGCAATCAGACCAGGACTTAAATAAGCAGAGAGTTAGGAAAGGAAACACCCACTGCACAACCCACCTGGTCTCTGTCCAAACCCTTCCTGGCCACCAGAGGGAGCCTCCTAGCAGCCAAGACATAACTAACATTCACAACACCTTTAGATGTGAGATCGGATGTATACTTTCTGAAATATAGGCAAGTAAAGTTTGTGAAATGCAATGTTATTTGATTGATAGCCGCTACAGAATGTCCAATAGGTGCGTCGTGTTTTGCCAGTTATACCCGCCCCTGTCTGCTTGCACAGTAATATCCAAGGGAAAAAAGACTGTATTGATGCCACACTGACATAATGAAGGAAACATCCAGAAGTAAATCAATAGTGATTTATTTCTCTACGCGTTTCGGTGAGATCGCTCTTCTTCTTCAGGAAAATCACATATGAGCACATTGAAATACCCCCAATAATTAACCCATCATTCTCCAACCTTATAAGACAACCCCTGACTTCATGCCTTCCAATGTCATTTGGTCATCATTGAGGTTTGGCTTTTGGAGCAGAGCGCCATGCATGTATTGTATGGACAACCATTCATCAGGTTTGCCAGGAGCCGGAAAAAAATAAAATTGTGTTGCATTTACAGACATAGAAAGTAAACCAAAATCCATGTTTTTGTCAAATAACTGGCAGCAGTAAATGCTCCCTACGTTACAAGGGAAGGTATTTGATCTAAACATCTTTATTTACATCAAAGTACTCCACTTCCCTTTCCAGACATAACACGAGGATCTTATGATATACTAAGGATTTTCTTAGATCACTCAGATACTTGGTAAAGTGGTTGTGATAAAAGACACCCTTTATCTTCTAATCACTGCTCATTCGCACTGTACGAGCTGCTACAGACACACAATTCAAGGGGTTTGTTGCACAGACGTGTCACAAGACTTCCCTTTATCTCCGTAGTGCCGCTTGTCACAGTGGCTTATGAGGATTTGAACCAACTGAGTGGAAAGTACTAGTTTATTTATTCCTTTTACTCACTTATGTAGCGCTATTAATTCCACAGCGCTTTACAGATGTAACCATCACTGTCCCCATTGGGGCTCAAAGTCTAAAATCCCTATCATTATGACTTTAGAGGGTGGAAGGAAACTGGAGAACCTGGAGGAAACCCACACAAACACGGAGAGAACATACAAACTCCAAAGACTATCCAACAGGGCTATCCACTGAGCCACCACCAATAACTTTGTCTATAAATGAATGGTATATTATTATTATTTATATTATTATTATTATTATTATTATTATTAATTCACTGTTCAACTATAAGAAAGGATAAAACTAAAAATAATAATATTATTATTGTTCTGCATTTATAAAACTTCACCTTCTTTAATGGTATAAAGAGATGATATATGGTGATACCTAATGTGAGTCCACCCAGTGGGATATGGATTCGCACAGTCAATTAGGAGTAAAGCATTTACTTATTTTCGTAAGAAATTCAGAGATCTAAATGTCAGAGACAGATAATAATGCAAGCATTACCAAGGTAACAAATATAATTATAAGCAATTAGAGGCATCATTTAATGCAAGGGGGGCACAATATTTTTTTTTCCATGGGCCACATTGCCATACTGAACCAATTCCAAAGGCCACAATTTTTTTTAAAGGGACACTTACATGAATACATCACCAGAACCACCATCAGTACATTAATACAACACACAAGAACCAAGTTTTGAGGGTTTTAGGAGGATTTGAAGAGTCTGAACACACACGTGAATACACTCTGGCTTAAACAACGTTTTTGCAGCAGAAAATCACCAAATTGTTCTCGTAATCTCACGTTTTGAGGATTTTTTAGTTTTAATAAAAAAATTAAGCACATTATGGATTGCTACATGTGTACAAGATAAGCACCACCTTCAGCATGAGTGCGGTGCCAGAACCACCATCAGTACATCAGTTCATGAATGCAACAGATCAAACACCTTCAGCATATGAATGCAACACCAGAACTATCATCAGCACATGAATGCAGCATCAGAACCACAATAAGTACACAATTTCTGTGCCATAACCACAATTAGTACACAAATGTAGCACCAGAACTACCATCAGTACATGAATGCAGTACCAGAACAACCTTCAAGTACACAAATGCAGTGCCAGGACCACTGTTAGTACATGACTGCAGCATCTGAACTACGATCAGTACATGACTGCAACAACAGAACCATAGCAAGCACCAGAAACAGTCAGTACATGAATGGCCATTTTCAATTAGGGATGTATTTACTGTCGCTGATAGCGGTTTACAAATTAATGTCTGCGTGTTGAGTTATTTAGAGAGCACACCAAATTTACACTGTTATACATACTGTACACTGACGTCATATCTTCAGTGTGGTCCCATGAAAAGATATAATAAAATATTAACAAAAATGTGAGGGGTGGACTCTCTTTTGTGATATACTGTACATCTATATTATCATTTATACAATGATATTCTCTTGGTTCAACCACATTCATGCATTTTCCCAATATTCATGTGCCTTGAACAATGTATGCAGAAATGTGGAAAGATAAAATAATATTTTGCAGTGGGATCCATAGGTAATTGTAAACCATTCTTAGGTCTATTGAGTATAACAACCTAATTGGAACTTGTGAATTCCACCAACACTGTTCCCATGAATGTAGCAATATACATTAAGCTCTGTAGTATTACGCTTGAAGTGTTTTTGATTCTGAGGCCCCAGGACATGCCCATCTGTTACAAGCTACAATGAAATCGCTTCGCCAGCAGCTCTGTTGTCCTTAGGGATTCACTATTGTACCTGTATGACTAATTACACGATGACAAGACTCACTGGAAAGAGAGGAGGTAATGGCGAAACACAATTTGCAAGGTGTGAGGAAGCGGGATTAGAGGACAATACAAATCTTCAGCATTAAAATCAGCATCAATAATACCATTTCAATAATTAGAATTTACATCTATTATAGAAAAATAAACTGGCTGCTAACAAAAGGGCCGCCAGGCTTAGGTTTATTGTAAATCTTAAATTCACCTGTAGTTTACCGAGCGCAGAATAAATCCCGCAGCACAGGATATGGCCATTGTCATGTAGATTTCCTGCCACATCCCAAAGTGCCGGACAGCCGTCTGCTCCCGGCTCCAAAACGCGGCAGCTGAAACCTTCACGACCTCAGTGAATGCGCTTATTTCAATTAAACGATCCAAACAAAGAAATCCTATCAACATCTGGATTGACCCAGAAATCATGCAATGATTAAACCCACATGATTAGCACATGGGGAAAGGAACACAAAATATCACACAACTAGAATTACGCCAACACTCATTTTCTCATTTGGCTGAACAATAAAAAAAAAAAACAACAACAAATAGGAATAAAAAAAGGGAAGTGACCGTTCATGTTCTACCGGGTGGAAATTTGTGGAATGAGTCTTGTCAGTGACTAAAAGAGTGTTCTGTTAGCGTGAAAATCTAAGTGGATTTATGTCAGTGGGAGATAATAAAGGAGTAATAAATAGTCTAATCTGAAGGCATTGGTTAATTACTAGTGATTATGGTGATCACCAAATCCTTGAATTAAGCACTGTGTTGCTCAGAAAATACAAAGTAAATACAGCACAGGTCGTTCCCTGTATGTTGCGGCATCTCAAAACTGAAAAAGTGGGTTTACCTAAGGAAGGGTTCACAATTCATATTAGTATATGGTCAGTGCCTTCATCGTGTTTATGTCTGAAGCCTTGAAAAATGGGACTCAGATGTTTGTGCTAACATGGCCATTGACTACAATGATGCAGATGAAGTCACTGTATGCTTTGTCAGACATCATTGTTGATGTACCAGCTATTTCATGAGGGCTTCAAGACACATTGAACTACATCTCAAAGCGTACCTCTAAGGCAGGGTTTCCCAAACTCCAGTCCTCATGGTTCCCAACAAGTCATGTTTTCAGGATTTCTTTACTATTGAACAGGTGATGGATTCATTATCAAGGCATCACCTGTGCTATATTAAGGAAATCCTGAAAAAATGACCTGTTGGGGGTCGTGAGGACTGGATTTTGGGAACCACTGCTCTAAGGTGACTTGCACACGATGAGTGTTTTTTTTTAGTTTTTACCTCAGTAATTGTAAGCCAAAACTAGGAGTGGAAAAGGCCACGTGCATACATTGAGTATTTGATGAGTTTTTTACCTCAGTATTTGTAAAACAAAACCAGGAGTGGTGACGTGTTTCTATTATACTTTTCTTCTGTTCCACTCCTGGTTTTGACTACAAATACTGAGGTAAAAAACACACCAAATACTGAACGTGTGCAGATGGTCTTACCCACTCTTGGTTTTGTGTACCAAATACTGAGGTAAAAACTGACCAAACATTCAATGTGTGCATGTGGCCATGTTGAGTATTTGGTCAGTTTTTTTACCTCAGTATTTGTAAGCTAAAACCAGGAGTGGGTAAAAAATGTGAAAGTGGTGCCCGTGTTTCTATTATACTTTTCCTCCGATTGTCCTACTCCTGGTTTTGGCTACAAATACTGAGGTAAAAACTGACCAAATACTCAACATGGCCACGTGGCCATGTTGAGTATTTGGTGAGTTTTTTATGTCAGTATTTGTAGCCCAAACCAGGAATGGAACTCTAAGCTAAGGAACTAAAAAACTCACCAAATAGTCAATGTGGCCATGTGCACTCGTTGAGTGTTTGGTGAGTTTTTACCTCAGTATTTGGTAGACAAAACCAGGAGTAGATAAATAATACAGACGTGGCACCCGTGTTTCTATTATACATTTCCTCTGGTTGTCCCACTCCTGGTTTTGTCTTACCAATACTGAGGTAAAAAACTCACCAAATACTCAACGTGTGTATGAGGACTAGTAGGATTCAGCTCAAAATGTTGTCCGACAGAAAACAATGACTCCATCTGCATCATTACAGTTAATGTCCCTATCAGCACAAATGTCCAAATCCTGTTTTTCAGGGCCTGAGACGTGAGCCCCTACAAAACCAATGACCATAGGTAATGTGGACCCGTCTTTAGGCTCCTTAGAATGGCTGGCAAATTTCTTGGACAACTTGTCATAACCATGTGAAATCCATAAAATAAAATGATAAAACACAATGCATGGTGTGTCAGACGTGTGATTTTGGAGGATTCTTCATCAAGAATGGAACAAGAAAAAAATATTTGCACCTCTCTTCTGAGGCCGTTGAACAAACACCTGTAAAGTGTTGGGTTCTTGTCTATGGCAGGACTTTTTTTTTCTAGTCCCAGTCAACAGCTTTAATTTTTCAAAGAAAACTTTGCCACTGGCAAACCAAATGTAATACATGGTCTTTCTGTGGTTATTTTTTTAATTTTTATTTTGTAGAAAGTTTATTTCTGGTGTGATCAGGTAATATAGATAGGGCTTCTCAGAACTTAAAAAAATACCCAAGTTTTAGTAGTTTGGGAGGAATTAATGAGGAATGGAAAGCAACCACGAAGTCATAGTATTGTAGACTAATTATTTATTATGCTTATATAGCACCATCATATTCCTCAGCGCTTTACGTGATCATCACTGTCCCCATTGGGGCTCACAGGCTAAATCTACAGTGCTAGTCATTGAGCCACCGTGCTGCTGATTTTTACTATGTAATCTGAGACCAACATAATGTAGGCGCAAAGACCCTTATTACAACAATGTGTCACTTACTGGGGGTGTGTTTTGCTGTTTTAATGCAATCAGTGTTTTATTAAAAGGAAATTATCACTACAGGATAATTGACCTCTTACATCCTGGTTCAACCACACCTCTAGCGCTGATTAGCAGCTCTCTGTCACTATACAATGTATACAGAAAGCTGTCAATTAGTGGTATAGGTGGGGTTATACACAGCTCTGCATTAACTTCACTGCTACAACTACAGCAAAGAAATCTGTGATTCTATGAACATTACACCAAGTAGCCCAGTAAGTGACCCATTGCTGAAATCAGGCTCTCTGTACCTACATCATTCTGCTCTCAGATTCCATACAAAATCCTGCTGAAATTGTACCAAGGAACCAAGTAATTAACACATCACGAGAATGAGGGCCTCCTTCACTATATCATTCTGTTCTCAGATTCTATACAAAACCCTGCTGAAATTGCATTAAGTAGCCCAGTAAGTGACACATGCTAAAATCAGGGTCTCCGTCCCTACATCGTGATGCTCTCAGATTCCATACCATACAAAATCTTGCTGATATTGCACCAAGTAGCCCAGTAAGTAACACATGGCTGGAATCAGGGTCTTGGTCCCTATATCATGCTGCTCTCAGATTCCATACAAAATACTGGTGAAATTGCACAAAGTAGCCCAGTAAGTGACTCATCATTGGAATCAGGCTCTCTATCCCTATGTCATTTTGATCTAAGATTCCATACAAAATACTGCTGACAGATTCCCTACAAAATACTGCTGACAGATTCCCTTTAAGATGTGTGAGACTCTGTAAATTTGGCACATCTTTGCTGTGAGCCAGAGACAGATATACAGTTAGGTCCAGAAATATTTGGACAGTGACATAATTTTCGCGAGTTGGGCTCTGCATGCCACCACATTGGATTTGAAATGAAACCTCTACAACAGAATTCAAGTGCAGATTGTAACGTTTAATTTGAAGGTTTGAACAAAAATATCTGATAGAAATTGTAGGAATTGTACACATTTCTTTACAAACACTCCACATTTTAGGAGGTCAAAAGTAATTGGACAAATAAATCAAACCCCAAAAAAATATTTTTATTTTCAATATTTTGTTGCGAATCCTTTGGAGGCAATCACTGCCTTAAGTCTGGAACCCATGGACATCACCAAACACTGGGTTTCCTCCTTCTTAATGCTTTGCCAGGCCTTTACAGCCGCAGCCTTCAGGTCTTGCTTGTTTGTGGGTCTTTCCGTCTTAAGTCTGGATTTGAGCAAGTGAAATGCATGCTCAATTGGGTTAAGATCTGGTGATTGACTTGGCCATTGCAGAATGTTCCACTTTTTTGCACTCATAAACTCCTGGGTAGCTTTGGCTGTATGCTTGGTGTCATTGTCCATCTGTATTATGAAGCGCCGTCCGATCAACTTTGCGGCATTTGGCTGAATCTGGGCTGAAAATATATTCCGGTACACTTCAGAATTCATCCGGCTACTCTTGTCTGCTGTTATGTCATCAATAAACACAAGTGACCCAGTGCCATTGAAAGCCATGCATGCCCATGCCATCACGTTGCCGCCACCATGTTTTACAGAGGATGTGGTGTGCCTTGGATCATGTGCCGTTCCCTTTCTTCTCCAAACTTTTTTCTTCCCATCATTCTGGTACAGGTTGATCTTGGTCTCATCTGTCCATAGAATACTTTTCCAGAACTGAGCTGGCTTCATGAGGTGTTTTTCAGCAAATTTAACTCTGGCCTGTCTATTTTTGGAATTGATGAATGGTTTGCATCTAGATGTGAACCCTTTGTATTTACTTTCATGGAGTCTTCTCTTTACTGTTGACTTAGAGACAGATACACCTACTTCACTGAGAGTGTTCTGGACTTCAGTTGATGTTGTGAACGGGTTCTTCTTCACCAAAGAAAGTATGCGGCGATCATCCACCACTGTTGTCATCCGTGGACGCCCAGGCCTTTTTGAGTTCCCAAGCTCAACAGTCAATTCCTTTTTTCTCAGAATGTACCCGACTGTGGATTTTGCTACTCCAAGCATGTCTGCTATCTCTCTGATGGATTTTTTCTTTTTTTTCAGCCTCAGGATGTTCTGCTTCACCTCAATTGAGAGTTCCTTAGACCGCATGTTGTCTGGTCACAGCAACAGCTTCCAAATGCAAAACCACACACCTGTAATCAACCCCAGACCTTTTAACTACTTCATTGATTACAGGTTAACGAGGGAGACGCCTTCAGAGTTAATTGCAGCCCTTAGAGTCCCTTGTCCAATTACTTTTGGTCCCTTGAAAAAGAGGAGGCTATGCATTACAGAGCTATGATTCCTAAACCCTTTCTCCGATTTGGATGTGAAAACTCTCATATTGCAGCTGGGAGTGTGCACTTTCAGCCCATATTATATATATAATTGTATTTCTGAACATGTTTTTGTAAACAGCTAAAATAACAAAACTTGTGTCACTGTCCAAATATTTCTGGACCTAACTGTAAATGCTACTCAAGGGTCGACAGTCGACACACATTAATGTAATTTAAGCCATTTTTGTGGCGTAAACTGCTTGATAAATTGGGGCCATAGTTTACTTTCCTAGCACGGTGTCCGAATGCTATGACCAATGCAAGGTGACATGTTGATAACCCCAAAGTATCTTTTTCATGCCCCCCAGTGTGGCATGTGGATGTTCCCCCAAAGTGGCCTTGGTAAAGCCTTTCTCCTCCCACACATGCTCCACAATACCGTCATTGCGGCTCATTCTTCATTACATTAGGCGGCTATTTAGGGGAATCATGCCCAATGCCCTTTCCTAAATGGTCCTCTTCTGGTGACTGATCTCATTTGATGGATGAGCCTTTCTGGAGACAATATTTAGCCTCTATACATATAACATAATGATTAAAACACAGGCTATTGTTTATATAATAGGGCAGAAAGCATCATCTAGCAGCTGACACATATCAAACAATAAGAAAGAAATATAATCCATCCTTTCTGTGTTTGAAGGAGATAAAATGGATAGAAATATTACAAAAACATCAATGTAATAAAGTAATATAGTGAAGATTAATCTATTAATCTGCATCACAATTCAGTGGTCCCTCCAGCACTGCAGATGCCAAGGATTTAATAAGGATAGTACAATCTTAACAAGCTCTTAGATTGGATAGAACACATTTGCCTGATAAAACCGCTGCTGCTACAATCAAAATCCTTTTAGCAATGTAGGTTACAAATGATAAGAGACAAAGTGGAATACTAAATTTGATGATGTTAGGCCCTTGACTGCAGGATAATGTTGCAATAGAAATTGTATTTAGACTATTTAAAATGTTTCTCCGCGAGTGTTTTTTCTTGCAAATGGAGATTAAAGAACTAATTGCTGGATCGTAATATCAATGTGCTTGTATTTTTAGCAATTAATTCTCCGTTGTTCTTGCTCTAGGAAAGAATGGAGGCAAGTGCGAAAACTAAAAACAACATAATGCCATGAGAAATTCGCTTTTCAACCAACACTTCAGACTAGTTTCACACTTGCGTTTTTTTCCTTCAGTCGCAATCCACCGTTTTGGAAAACAGCGGAATCCGTTAACAGATTCCACTGCTTCCCATAGATTTGTATGGACGACGCATTGCGACTGATGGTCCTGCGTTGCATCCACCGGCCGACGCTGTATTGCATCCACCGGGCGGAAAGAACGTAGCATGTAGCGTTTTTCTGCGCTTCCCTGAGCGTCAAAAAAACGCAATGGGCTGGATTACGTTGGCATCCGTCATTTTTATAATGGAAGCCTATGGTGGCGGAATCCGTCGGAATTTGACGGATTCCTGTGACGCATCCGTTTTTACACAATTGTGCATGCTCAGTTGAGTAATTGTTGAAAAAAAAGCTACAACGGATTCTGTTGTTTTGTACGATCCGTTGCATCAGTTGTGCCACTATATACAATGCATCCGTTACATCCGTCACACAACACAATGCGACGGATGCCGCACAACGCAAGTGTGAAACCTTAGATAGGAGTACGTTTAACCCAAGGATGTAGGCGGTAATTATACTTATTGCGTTTTTCTCTTTTAGAGTTACAATAAGTCATTCTATCTTCCTACTAAAAACACAAAAGTGGGTTTCCCAGTGCTTCTCACATATAGCCGGGATGTAGGGAAACACCTTCATTTCGTGCCAACTTTGGGAGAAATCTAACACAGCCTAGGGTTCTTGGAAGAGAATTGGTTGCAAGCTAGGTGTTTGGCACACGGCCCAGATGTTAAAAAGTGCAGGGAATCTGCTAAAGGAGCAAGGCTATGTTCAAACAGGGTGTTTTTGCTCAGTTTTTTTCTGCAGCATAACCTCATGTTGTGCCAGGCAATAACCTGCAGTTTTACCGCTATTTCCAGCAGTTTTGCACCTCCTCATTGATTTGTATGGGTGAAAAACTGCGTTAGGCCCTGTGCACACACTGCGTTTTTGCTGCAGAAATTTCATGAGAAAATGGTTGTAACCTTTCTGCAGACATTCCCCAGCAAAACCTATGGAAAAAAAAATATAGCTGTGCGCATACTGCGTTTTTTTCTCAAGAAAATTCTTTCTGCAGAATTTCTTGAGAAAAAGAATGAGCATGTCACATTTTTTCCATAGATAATGGTAAAATAGCGCAGGGACCAACCTGCGGAAAAAACGCACCAAAAACGCGTCAAAAACGCATGCGTCCTGTGTCTCGGTCCACTCCCCCTCCTGTGTGCTTACTTGCTCTCCCGGCCTTTGACTACGATAACGTTTCCTGACCATGGCTCTGCTTCCCTTTTTACCTTCTGACGTGACTTCCTGGCTCCTGACCCTCGTGCTTCCACCTGGTAATGGCTTGCTCACTCCGCTGTTCAGATGTGACTTCCTAGTTTAGACTTAGGCGGGCTTTGCACACTACGACATCGCAGGTGCGATGTTGGTGGGGTCAAATTGAAAATGACGTACTTCCGGCATCGCATGCGACATCGTAGTGTGTAAAGGTTCGATGATACGATTAACGAGCGCAAAAGCGTCTTAATCGTATCATCGGTGCAGCGTCGGCGTAATCCATAATTACGCTGACGCGACGGTCCGATGTTGTTCCTCGCTACTGCGGCAGCACACATCGCTGTGTGTGAAGACTCAGGAGCGAGGAACATCTCCTATCGGCGTCACCGCGGCTTCCGTAGGTTATGCGGAAGGAAGGAGGTGGGCGGGATGTTTACATCCCGCTCATATCCGACCCTCCGCTCCTATTGGCCGCCTGCCGTGTGACATCGCTGTGACGCTGCACGACCCGCCCCCTTAATAAGGAGGTGGGTTGACGGCCAGAGCAAGTCCATGTGAAGCTGCCGTAGCGAGAATGTTCGCTATGGCAGCTATCACAAGGATATCGCAGCTGCGATGGGGGCGGGTAGTATCGCGCTCGGCATCGCAGCATCGGCTTGCGATGTCGTAGCGTGCAAAGTACCCCTTAGGCTTGCTGACTACCCTTTCACTGGTCTGTGCGCCCTCTTGTGGACTTTAGTCTGTTTTTTGGACTTCTATCTCCATTCAGCCTACCCATGCCCCTGGTCGAAGACTGACAATATCGAAGCATTCTGAGAATAGATACCTAAAGTGAATGTATCATCAGAAAATGACCTATTGTTTAAACCATTTTTGTGTTAAATGTATTACTTTAAAACAAAATTGGCAATTTTTTTCCCCATATAGTAATATTTAATTAAATTAGTAATTTTGCAAGTTTTACATTGGCCACTTGTGCTTTCTCTTAGACTCTAACTTCCTGTTTCAGGAAATCCAAATGTGCAGTTGTGCTTGAAAGTGTAAGAATCTTCCATATTTCGGCAAAAATTTTACCTAAAGCTACATCAGATTTTCACACAGTGCTAAAAGTAAATAAAGATTAATTATAATTAAACTAAAGAGTAAACATATTAGACTAGCTTTTTTTTTTTTAAATGAAAGTCTGCTAATATCAGATAATTCTGGGAATTTTTTGTAGGTAAAATTTAACTCTGGTGTTTTTAATCAATAGACTGATAATTAGGATTTGAGTGGGTGACTGGTTTATTTAAAGAACAGAAATTATCAACGTCTGATGTACAAGACACATGTTTATAAAGCGTATCATGGCATGCATGAGTAGAGATGATCGAACCTAAAGTTTGGTGTTTGTAACAAGCATAGACTTTAAAAAAATAAAATAGAGTTTTTGTGCTTAATGTGATGCTAGTCCCTATTTACAGGTAGTATGGACGGAAGAGTAGTCAGGAAAGCTGGGGTCTGGTACTGGGAGGACATGTATGAGCACAAGGAGTAAGCAAAGGTGTAGTCAGGTCAATATCCAAGGGTCAGAAATCCAGGAGAGCATGTATTAGGTTCACGGAGAAAACAGAGACGTGGTCAGGTAACAGTCCAAGATCAGAAGGCAAGAGGTCATGACAGGAACAGGGAGCGGGCAGAGAGGAGTCAAATATCCATCCGAGGTCAGAAAACAAAGATCAGAAGACTAACAGAGGCACAAGCCAACAGTACAACTGGAGAACCAGAGAACACAACTGGCAAGGTTCTGGGTGAGCATGCTCAGTAAAGAAGCCTGAGCAATTACCAGGAAGGTGGAACACTTGAGTAATCAGCACCAACATGGAATCCTACGCTGTCAATCAGGCTGGTAGCTCAGTAATGCAGGAAAGCGCAGCAGAGCATCTCCAAAGGTAAAATGCTCTGCACAGAGTAATCATGCTGTGCTTTGGTACACTCAGTGCTCAGCCCACTGCGAGCTGCTTGCAGTGTTTGATCGGATAGCACTGGGGGTAACAAAAAAAAAAAAATAATTGGAAAAACCTCACCCACCCAACTCCGGAAGCGTTCTGTTTATGGCTGTCAGCATGTGGGTGCGGACCTGAACTGCTTAATTAGTGACTTCCTTTGGGGTTCAGCAGGTCAAGTCCGGGTCCTAAACTCATCTTTATCTAAAGTCTGGCTAAACTGAACATTTCTAAAAACCCCAGAAGAGTTGATTGGTGGTGGTGCCGCATGTCGCATGCCCACCAACCAGGCACTGATGACCTATCCAAAGAATTTTTAATCGATATTAACTACCGTACTTCATGACCTTTGACGTACTGGTACAGTACATCAAAGGTCGTGTCCCTGCCTTTGATGTGGGCTCACACGCCGAGCCCACTTCTTTCCCAGCATATGATGGCTGATTTAATCAACCATCATGTGCCTTTAACTAACCAGTGAAATCCTGCTGTCAATCTCTGATCAAGTGCTGGTTTCTCTATTTTTTCTTGTCCACTGAAGCAGTTTTGACCGTGCACAGCACTGGTGAGCGGATTTTTCCTTCACTTGGGACTATATCATATATTTGAAAATTACCTAACTTTTCATTCCACAATTAATAAAATCTATTTGATAAAACTGAACATTAAAAAGGGAAAGAAGAAGGTGGGAGACTTTTCAGGCTAAATATTAAAGAGAACACAAAACTAGTGGAATTTTCCATATCTTCTCTTGTGACTCCATCCGTGATGCTGTGATTATAGGGGATCCTCCAAAACAATGCAAATAAAATGTCTTAAAGTGCCCACGTGACATCTTGAACATAACATAACTTGACAGCTGAATTGAGCTGTGCAAAGATGATGAGTTACAAACGATTTCCACATCTCATTTGTAATTCATGGGATAAAAGAAATACACTCGCCCGAGAATGAGGGAAACTTGCAGGGTTTATTGTGGTTTGTACAGATTTGAAGATCTGTAGGAAAAGTTCATTAGAAGGAGAAGTGTCACTTCCGTATGACATAGGAAAGTCTACATCTGCACACCCGAGACAGGATGTCTATTTTAAAACATCTTCTTGCCCTGTAATTTTGCTGCTTATTAATATAAAAAAAAACAAAAACCCACTAAAAACCTACAGAGGTTTCCAAAAATTAGAACTCTGCCTATTGAAGCTGAGGTGCAATATCATCAATATCATCAAAGTCAGTTGTGGCGTTGTTGCTGAAAGAAAGCAACCAAGTTTTTCCAGTTCTGGACAACCCCTTTAAGGTTGTTCTAGATATTACAACCATCAGTTAATGTACAGTACAGACCAAAAGTTTGGACACACCTTCTCATCTCTAGAATAACTATTAAGAGGAGACTTTGTGCAGCAGGCCTTCATGGTAAAATAGCTGCTAGGGACAGGCTACAAGTAGAAGAGACTTGTTTGGGCTAAAGAACACAAGGAATGGACATTGGACCAGTGGAAATCTGTGCTTTGGACTGATGAGTCAAAATTTGAGATCTTTGGATCCACCCACCGTGTCTTTGTAGAAAAGGTGAACGGATGGACTCTACATGGCTGGTTCCCACCGTGAAGCATGGAGGAGGAGGTGTGATGGTGTGGGGGTGCTTTTCTGGTGACACTGTTGGGGATTTATTCAAAATTGAAGGTATACTGAACCAGCATGGCTACCACAGCATCTTGCAGCGGCGTGCTATTCCATCCGGTTTGCATTTAGTTGGACCATCATTTATTTTTCAACAGGACAATGACCCCAAACACACCTCCAGGCTGTGTAAGGGCTATTTGACTAAGAAGGAGAGTGATGGGGTGCTACGCCAGATCACCTGGCCTCCACAGTCACCAGACCTGAACCCAATGGAGATGGATTGGGGTGAGCTGGACCGCAGAGTGAAGGCAAAAGGACCAACAAGTGCTAAGCATCTCTGGGAACTCCTTCAAGACTGTTGGAAGACCATTTCTGGTGACTACCTCTTGAAGCTCATCAAGAGAATGCCAAGAGTATGCAAAGCAGTAATCAAAGCAAAAGATGGCTACTTTGAAGAACCTAGAATATAAGACATATTTTCAGTTGTTTCACACTTTTTTAAGTATTTCATTCCACATGTTTTAATACATAGCTTTGATGCCTTCAATGTGAATCTACAATTTTTAGAGTCATGAAAATAAAGAAAACTCTTTGAATGAAAAGGTGTGTCCAAATTTTTGGTCTGTACTGTATATCTCAACTTGCTTATGATGTTGGCCAAATGTTTAGGGAACGCTAAAAAATGTCATGCTAGTTGGCCTGAACAAAGTTGCAACACGAGCCAGGGCAACATATCCCAAAAAATTGCAGAAACCTTGTTTTTTGATACAAAATTTGCAAAGCTAAGTAAGAAACTCAGTAACCTCTCAGTCTATGCATAATAACCAAAACATGGGCAGCAAGAATCAGACCTCTTCTGGACAATTGCAGCCAGGTACGTCCATCTCTGAAACACTGCCACGATTTCAGAAAAAACATATGGTAGTTTAAAGATCCAGCCTGGGACCATAGGGAGAAATATTGTTAGTGTTTTTTTCCCACAAACAATTTATTTTAATCAATAGATTTTGGAATATTAATAATTTCCCCAATTGGATGTGATTAAGAAAAATGTTCCTGTACTGAGATAATTTTATATATGTGTCACTGCTGTGTACTGTGTAATGGCTGTGTCTGACTGTACAGGGACATGATCTGATCATACCACAGCTCCTGGGCTGGAGAGGATGCAAAAGAGACTATACAGAGATTATGGCACAGGATCGTAAATAATTCTTTCCTTGAGGTAAAACATTTTTTTAAAGAAACAGGCAGGGAAATGTTTTACCTCACAAAAAGAATAATTTATGACTTTATGCGGTACTGTCTTCATACCACATCTCTTGGGAAGGGGAGGATACAAGACAGTATAAAGACATTACCGCACGGGATCATAGATGATTCTTTTGATGAGGTAAAACATTTCCCTGCCTGTTTTTTAAAAAAATGTTTTACCTCAAAGAAAGAATAATTTGCGATCCCCTACTGTAATGTGTGTATACTTTCTTTTGCATCCTCCCCTGCACAGGAGCTGTGGTATGATCAGACCATGTCTCTATACGGTCAGACATGGCCATTACACAGTATATAGCAGGGGCACATACAGTATATAAGATTATCTCAGCACAGGAAAAAATTTTTTAAAACACATCCAATTGTGGAAATTATTATTATTCCAAGATCTATTGATTAAAATAAACTTTGTTCTTGGGAAAAATCCCTTTAAGGGGTCAATGTGAAGAACAACTTTACTGCATATTCTACTTTCTGTATATGTGGATGTACCGTCACAGATGGGAGAAGAGGGCCAAAAGATGTGAAGGTTTTCCCTCTGGACCAGTGGCAGCACTGGTGGTGGAAGTCGCAATATCTCTATACAGTGTGTCCACCCATATCCTGTCCACCGCCATTAACTTGAGAACGGCGGCAGATTCGTATTGAATTGATGACGCCCTACAACTTTGTAATTCACTTTTTTTCTCTATCTCGTTCCATTTTCGAGATAACTCCATTGTTTTCCACCAGGTGGCGCTATTCGTGGTTTCATTGCATAGCGCATGGCTACTTTACTATACCTAGACACCACTTCTATGCCTATAGCTGCCGACATTCTCATGTTAATGGCAGTGGACAGGATATGGGTGGACAAACTGTATAAAGGGATACATTTTGGGAGATATTTTGCTTTATGTTTTTTTTTGTGTGGGCGTTTATTTAATGCCTCTAAGATACTGAATTTATACAGTAACTAGATTCACTTCTTACAGTTTGCGGAAAAAGTGATGCACTTTGTGTAAATCCACTGCTCTTTTTTTCCCCGTGGCTACAGACCATTCATATTTCTACAAGATTATTAGTTTACAGTTGTTATATGCCTCGAAGGCTCGCAGCATTATCAAAATTCTACAGCCCTGACAAAAAAGAAGAAATATTTCCTTATTCCATGTCCAGTAGTTAACATGAGGAATAGTAAAAAGAAGAAATGCCAGAACAGTGTCCCATATATCCAGAAGAGATAAATATATGTTGACTTTTCATTCTTGCCTCTGGCTTCCTTGAGATGGATTCAGAGAGGCAAACATACATGCACACACAGCTCTGTGGAAAGCCTTGAAATCCTGCCAGCTTATCCGAATAGATATGGACAGGCACAGCCAGGACTGGTTTTCCAGCTCATGAAACAATCATCATGTCCGGCTGTGAACAGTTTCTTTGTTTCGGCTGCAAAACGTAATGTCTACATTACCCCAACACAATTAAAACTTATCAATACTATGGGGATTTAAATCCACTTTACTGCAGTAATCAACTTATTACCAATGTATCCGGAGGATTCTGGCAGAGCAGTTATCTAGAAAAGTGAATATGGTCCTTTCTTGTATTCTAAGGGGTACTTCTCACATAGCGAGATCGCTACGAGATCGCTGCTGAGTCACGGTTTTTGTGACGCAGCAGTGACCTCATTAGCGATGTCGCTGTGTGTGACACTGAGCAGCGATCTGGCCCCTGCTGTGAGATCGCTGCTCGTTACACACAGTGTTGGTTCATTTTTTGGTCGTTGCTCTCCCGCTGATAAGCACACATCGCTGTGTGTGACAGCAAGAGAGCAACGATCTGAATGTGCAGGGAGCAGGGAGCCGGCTTCTGGCAGCCTGCGGTAAGCTGTAACCAAGGTAAATATCGGGTAACCAAGCGAAGTGCTTTGCTTGGTTACCCGATATTTACCTTGGTTACTAGCATCTGCGGCTCTCAGGCTGCCAGTGTTGGCTCCCTGCTCCATGCACACGTAGCCAGAGTACACATCGGGTAAAAAAGCAAAGCGGTTTGCTTATTAACCCGATGTGTACTCTGGCTACGAGTGCAGGGAGCCAGCGCTAAGTGGTGTGCGCTGGTAACCAAGGTAAATATCGGGTAACCAAGCGCTTGGTTACCCGATATTTACCTTAGTTACCAAGCATAGCATCGCTTCCACATGTCGCTGCTGGCTGGGGACTGGTCGCTGGTGAGATCTGCCTGTTTGACAGCTCACCAGCGACCATGTAGCGACGCACCAGCGATCCTGACCAGGTGAGATCGCTGGTGGGATCACTGGAGCGTCGCTAAAGTGTGACGGTACCCTAACTTTCTAGAGAACTGAAGTGTAGAGTCTGAGTGATTGAGTGGAAACACCACCACTACCTTCCATACATGAGAGGTGTATACAAAGAAATCTAATTTATATCTTCCTGTCCGCATTGATTTTTGTATTTATGGTCTATAAATGTCAGAGTTTTCACAACAAACTTGACTCTACCCCACTGACCGAAAGTTACCCTTCAAGGGAACCTGTCAGGTAATGTGTTCTAACCTAGTAGCAGTGTGATGTGTGGCCTAGTAACCCCTTCCTACCCATCCCTGTCTTGTAATATTTGGTAATGTGCATGTATAAAAATATGTTTTATTACTTATGTGTACCCTATGTAAATGAGCAGGGGCTCTAGCCCCACGGGCATCGCATCACCCTGTGGGCATTTGCATGTTTTTTGTGGTATCACGCCCCTGTGGGTGTGATACCATGGATTTACATGAGCAACATCCCGTCGCTCCTTGAGATCCCACGCGTGCGCGCTTACCATTCCTGCAGCCTTGCTATCTGGGTGCTTGCTTCTCGTCTTCAGACGTGCTCTGCACATGCTCAGAAGACTCCTGTGGTTCCGGTCATGCGCAGAGCATGTCTGAAGACGAGAAGCAAGCACCCGGATAACAACGCTGTGGGAATGGTAACTGCACACATGCAGGATCTCAAGGAGCAACGGGACGTTGCTTATGTAAATCCATAGTATCGCACCCACAGGGGTGTGATACCACGCAAAGCATGCAAACACCCACAGGGCGATGCGACCCCCATGGGGCTAGAGCCCCTGCTCATTTACATAAGGTACACATAACTAATAAAACATATTTTTATACATTCATATTACACAATATTACAACACAGATACACAGATGGGTAGGAAGGGGTTACTAGGCCACAGATCACCCTGCTACTAGGTTAGAACACAAATTACCTGAAAAGTTCCCTTTCAGCTCACACCTGTGTTAGGTGCCGCCCCTGTCCATGGTACTGGCAGGAGAAGGTGGGAAGCCCTAAGTTACATAAACAAGCAAAAAAAATCATGAAATATATTTTTTAAATATTTATTTTACTCTTCTATAGCGCCATTAATTTCACAGTGCTGTACATACATGATCATCCCAATATTAAATGCAACATTAGAGAAATGCAGAATCAGCAAATCTCTTCCGCCTTGTCCATAATTAAAGAGGACCAACCACCAGGATTTTCCTATATAAACTAAAGCCAGTGCTATACTGGTGCTATCATGCTGATTCTATACATACCTTTAGTTGTGAGATCAGATGTTTACTTTCTGAAATTCAGGCATGTAAAGTTTGTGAAATGCACTGTTAATTGATGATAGTTGCTGAAGAATATCTAATAGGTGGGTCTGGTTTTGCTAGTTATTCCTTCCTATGTCTGCCTGCCTGTCCTTCCTCCCCCCTGTCATTCCCTCCTCCTTCCTGCTCCTGTAATAGAGACAGGAAAGGAATCACTGGCAGACAGAAAGGGACAGGAATAACTAGCAAAACCTGACCCACCTATTAGATATTCTGCAGCACCTATCATCAATTAACAGGGAATTTCACAAACTTAACTTGCCTGTATTTCAGAAACTATACATCTGATCTCACAACTAAAGGTATGTACAGAATCAGCATGATAGTGCCAGTATAGCACTGGCTTTAGTTTATAAGGAAATCCTGGTGGCTGGTCCTCTTTAAGTGGCTTCTATAAGCAGAAATGCCAATGAGGAAACTCTGCAGGGCAACTATTCAAACTCAATCTTTGTCCGAAAAGAATGACTCACAGACTCAATACAACTTTGGATATTTATCAGTTATATCATTTTAAAGCAAATAGCCATATCATGGCTCCATTCAAGCTTTGAATTAAAAATCTATCGGATCCCACTCAACCCAAATTTATCTGGAGACATACATTTTGTCCAACTGATTTATTACAGTGCTGTAAGGACTCTCTATACATCCAACTCCATGAACATTTTTGTTTCTTAAAATGTATCCATCATCTCATCCAAAACATGAATTTCTTTTGTTATCCTAATCCTCTCCAAAAAAGTAACATTTCAGGCTTATATGTCAAGGACCTTTACTGGTTTTTAGTGAGTCTTTCTTTTACATCTACATTCCATCAGCATTACAGGTGCTGGAACTGCCTTTTCCCCACATGTATCACAATACACTGTGTCAACCATTATTTCTTTAAAGGGAACCTGTCACCAGTTTTATGGCCTATAAGCTGCAGCCACCACCAGTGAGCTCTTATATACAGCATTCTAACATGCTGTATATAAGAGCGCAGGCGTGTCTACGTCATACACACTCGCCACCACTGAGGTCCTGCACAGGCGCACTTTGATCTACCCTGCTCAGAGCAGATCAAAGTATTGTAGTGCGACTGCGCAGGACCTCAGTGCCGGCAAGTGTGGATGACGTAGACATGTCATGCACACAGGCTTCAGAAGACAGAGGAGCAAGATGGCCGAAAGAGGAGGCGCCGGTCCCGGAGAAAAGCGTCGCCCTTGTGGCCAAAAAGCACCGGAGCGAACGGTTTAGGTGAGTATTATAAAGTGTTTTTATGTTCTACACTGCGGCCTGCGCTCTTATATACAGCATGTTAGAATGCTGTATATAAAGAGCTCACTGGTGGTGGCCACAGCTTATAGGCCATAAAACTGGTGACAGGTTCTCTTTAATGCCCTTACTTGCTAATATGGTGCTGTTGGTTTCTTCAGCTTTTTACAGACATTATCCACCATTGACCCCATTGTGACTCACAAGCCAAGTTGCCTCCCTATGACTTTTGAGTTTGGGAGGAAACACAGGCAGAACATGCAAACTTCAAACAAATGTCTTTGGTGAGATTTGAACCCCAGCACTACAATACAGCAGTTAACCACTGAGCCGCCATGCTTCCCTTTGAATGGATTACTTGTCTGAACCAAGAGCTCAATTTCCGGTTATATTGTTATACATTTTTAGAAACAGGAGAGCAAGAGCAGAGAAACAGAAACCCTTCCCCACTTTCGCGACATATTTGCTGCAAGACATGGATTATTCTTGGTAGCAGGCAGTGGACAGCAAGATAAACAGAAGGGTGACAATTCATGGCCAGACTACTCACAGCCTAGCTGTGAGGCTGGGTAGTCTAGAAGTCTGGGGTCAAATACCAAGAAGGCTCGTAATAAACAAAGGGGTAAGAAAAAGGTGTAGTTAGGTCAGTGTCTGAGGTCCCAATTCCAGGAAGACAAAGGGGCTAGGCAAACAAATAGAAGAAAGGTCCAAGGTCAAATAACAATAGATCAAATACTGAGTTTAGGAACCAAAGATATGCCAACACCACCGAGCATAGGCTACAACTGGCAGTAATTGGAAGCAGGGAGCCAACTAAAAAGCCAGGTAATTGCTCAGAACACGAGACACTTAGAAGAAACCCAGCATGCCTCCAAATGGACAGCTGAACTGTTCACAACCATATTGACAGCTCAGCACGCCCCTGCCCAAGACTGGACGGCTGAACTGTCCATAACCATAATGACAGCTCAGCATGCCCCAGCTCAATATTGGAGGGGTGAATTCTCATCATACTAACAGCTCTGCATGCCCCAGCCTCCAATAGGACAGATGAACAGTCCATAACCATAATGACAGCCTAGCATGCCCCTGCCCAAGATTGGACGGCTGAACTACTGTCTATCACTATACTGACAGCTCAGCGTGCTTGACCTAAGATTGGATGGCTGAACTGTCCATCAACATACTGACAGCTCAGCATGGCCCTGCCCAAGATTGGATGGGTGAAGATTGGTTTGGTGAACACCCCTGCGCAAGATTGGATGGGTGAACCCCTGCCCAAGATTGGATGGCTGAACTGTCTATTACCAAACTGACAGCTCAGCTTGCCCCGGCCCAAGATTGGATAAGTGAATGCCCCTGCTTAAAATTGGATGGGTGAACACCCCTGCCCAAGATTGGATGGCTGAACTGCCCATCACCATACTGACAGCTCAGCACGCCCCTGCCCAAGATTGGATAGGTGAGCACCCCTGCCAAGATTGGATGGGTGAACGCCTCTGCCCAGGATTGGATGGCTGAACTGTGTATTACCATACTGACACCTCAGCATGCCCCTGCCCAAGATTGGATAAGTGAACGCCCCTGCTCAAGATTGGATAGGTGAACGCCCCTGCCCAAGATTAGTTGGATGAACGCCCCTGCCCAAGATTGGACAGCTGAACTGTCTATCACCATACTGACACCTCAGCATGCCCCAGCCTTCAATTTTACAGCTGAAATATCAATCATTGAGCCTAGAATCACTACTAGAAGAAATCAAGACACCAACATTTCAGAGTGATATTTTTAGGTTCATGAATTGCTTTGAAATTTCACAAGCCACTAATTTTAAATAAACATATGTTTATTTGAAAAAAATTAGAATGTGTATCACTTTCATAAAAAAAAATTACTAGACTATGCCAGTTCTCGACAGTATTCTGCTAAAATCAAACTGATGGAACAAAAAGTCCCAGCACTCTGTAACATTTCGGCAGTCTACTTCTGCGGGGAATCTCTAAGTGGGCTTGATGAAAGGTAATTGGCTGTGAATACATGATATCCATGGCTATCCTCCCGTGAGCAGTTGTGAAAGTGTTAATATAACAAGCCGTGTTCCTGTAATTAGCTGCAAGTTCTTGACTGTGCAGAGTGTGATGGAATCAGAGAGAGACTTGCTGTGAGCTCTTTGTGTCTATGAAAACGAAAGCACTAGATAAAAGGTGCATTTTGAGGAACTGTTTGATGTTCAAGTCAATTTTCCTTTCTCTTGTCATTAGTCATTACCTGTTAGGTTCTCTAAGCCGGGGTTAGCTCAGAAAAATCTACACTGCAACGCTGCACTTTCCCGTAAAGTACTTATTAACATATTGTCTCTGAGTAAATTGAAACCATTGAGCATTTTGGCAATTTCAATATTAAACATCTCATAGCTGAGCTTTTATTAAGGGAACAATAAAGCAGCGAGGCGCGGGGCATTCACACCAGACCATTTCTCTTTATTCCTAATGTTGATAATTATAATAGGACAATTCTTTATATTTTTATTTATTATGTATAAATATTACATTTCATTGCAAACAGTGTGTTAAAAAAACGGCAAAATCTTAAAGTAAATGCCCACCCATGAGTAACATTCTTTATAAATTGGGCCAATATTCTCTGCTGATTAATTTCTTAATATATGTTAATAGCAGCCAGAGCCCTATTTTTGTGACACAAAGCCCCAAACACCCGCCACAGTTATATATTTTAAAGATAGCTTAATACAGTAATAAATTTTACATTCAAGACTCATTTCCATACCAATTGGTCCGACCTCCTAAAGGAGAAACACCATGGCTCTCCTGACTTGAGCGTGACAGCTTCATATATTTCTACGAAGCTGTTAAGCTCGAGTCAGGAAGCCTGTCTCTGGATTGAGGTCCGAGTTCGGACCCATGGTCATGGACATCCGAATGAGCCCTTAAAGGGGTTGTCCACTACTAGGACAACCCCTTCCGATTCCACATGGTTCCCCCAGGTAAAATAATAAAGACTATTCTCACCTCCTGTACTGGCGTTTTTCCAGTGGTGTCCAGAATCGCGGTGCCAGGGCTCACGTTGGGTTGTGACGTCACATGAGCCCCGCATCCACGCATCACCATTGTGAATATCCTGATGAAGGAGTTTGTCTCTGAAACGCCTTGAATAAAATCAACTTTGGGACCTTTGTGTTTCACCCTTCACACTAAAGTGCAGGCGGTACACCCACATCCTTCGTTGACAGCTTTTTAATCTGGGTCTATAGCAGCCGTGCTCATACACCAGTTCCAGTTGGTTGTGGCTCACACAACCCCATCAGGTGCGAATTTCCCTGAATATCATCTCACCTCCTGGATAAAGCCCTATTGCGCTTTGTTTCTTTCCTCATTCTTCTAGAAGTAGAGATACTCCTTGTTATCGCTCTCCAGTGTGGATAGTAGGTGAGAGCTGTGAATGGTGGATTATTATTTATTTTTATAGCGCCATTTATGTCAAAGCATGACACATGAAAAAGGAGCATACATAAACAAGTACAATAATCATGAACAATACAAGGCACAAATTTGTACAGGAGGAGAGAGGACCCTGCCCGTGAGGGCTAACAGTCTACGGGAGATTGGTAAGGATACAGTTGGTGAGGGTAGAGCTGGTCGTACAGCAGTATAGTGGACTGTGGTTTATTGCAGGTTGTCAGCTTGTCTCAAGAGGTGGGTTTTCAGGTTCCTTTTGAAGGTTTCCACGGTTGGTGAATGTCTGAGATGTTGTGGTAGAGCATTCCAAAGTATGGGGGAGGCACAGGAGAAATCTTGTATGCGATTGTGGGAAGAAGAGATAAGAGAGGCGTAGAGAAGGAGATCTTGTGAGGATCAGAGGTTGCATGCAGGTAAGTATTGGGAGACTAGGTCACAGATGTATGGAGGAGACAGGTTGTGGATAGCTTTGCATGTCATGGTTAGTGTTTTGAAATGGAGTCTTTGGGCAATGGGAAGCAAATGAACAGAAATGCAGAGAGGAGAGGCTATGGAATAGCGAAGGGAGAGGTGGATTAGCCGGGCAGCAAAGTTTAGGATGGATTGTAGGGGTGTGAGAGTGTAAGAAGGAAGGTCTGAGAGCAGGAGGTTACAGTAGTCCAGGCGGGAGATGATGAGAGCATGTACTAGTGTTTTTGGAGATTCTTGGGCAAGGAATGTACGGATCCGAGAAATATTTTTGAGTTGGAGTCGGCAGGAGATGAAGAGGGCTTGGATATGGGACTTGATGTAAAGGACAGAGTCAAGGGTTACCCCCAAGCAGTGAGCAGTGCACGCGTGACTGCAGAGAGTGAGCAGCCATTGATAACACGCATACACCTGATAATCCACATGTTTTAAAAGTGTGTTTTTTTAAAACCAAATGACCCTTGCATAAAGACCCCACTCGTTTAGATATTACTGAAATACAAGGCAATAATTTTCAGCTTTGTTCTGTAACAATTGCATTAAGCTTGCAAAGACTGGCTGACCTGCCAGCTACGAATACGTAGTATAGCTCCGATCTATTATCTTTTCCCTTTCGTTGTCAAACAAATTCCCTACAGTCTATAACAAATATGCAATGACCTTTAATAAGGTAATGGCCTTTACCATGGTGTATCCAGTCTTCTGACACATCCTGCTTTTTATGAAATAGAAGACATGAACCAGCCTCATGTACTGAAGACACAAAGCCAGAGGCATAAGCTATATAACTCCGGTACTTGCTGCCGTGACATCTAAGACTAGGTACGTAACAAGATGAATCAGAGCTCTGCCAGCAACAAAGCCTCTAATATAGAAAGATAAAGATCTTCTCTGCCTAAAATGCAAGTCATTGAGTTCTCTTCTTGTTAAACATTCAATTTAGATGATTTATAGATATGCGTTTCTGGGAAGGGTGGGTGACAGAACATGACCACCATCACGGGTTCCACAGGGACTCTACTGTCCTTAGCATTATGTACTAATATCGCCCAGCATAAATAAGATAAAGAAATCTTGGTAAAGTCAATTTTACTGGGTAGATGCTTAATTTAACGTCTTGTGTTATAAGAATCAGAACCTGAGCAGATTATGCTACCGGCAGCGCAAGCACAAACAAGAAAAGTTCTCATGAACCTCCTGAGGAATGCAGACAAAATGACTGCTCTCCTATAGACAAAGGGCTGATTCTCAGGAATACAAAGCTCTCAGATTCTCAGACACAACATTCCTGTGGTAAGTCACTAAATAGGCAAGTACATATAATATCTGGTTGGTTTCTACAACATTACCACTTAGGTTGCAGTAAATAAATGCCAACTTAGGTAAAAGTGCGCAGTGAGCAGTATGGTATGTATACCTGCCACCAAGGACACTGGACTTCTAGGGCGATTTACATTTTATATAAGATTAGATTAATTCAAATTGGGTTCTTGGGCTTACATATATATACACATTCTTCACGTTATGGCCACAAATTGGGTTCTTGGGCTTACATGTATATACATTTTGCACGTTACGGCCACAAATTGGGTTCTCGGGCCTACATGTATATACATTTTGCACGTTACGGCCACAAATTGGGTTCTTGGGCCTACATGTATATACATTTTTCACGTTACGGCCACAAATTGGGTTCTTGGGCCTACATGTATATACATTTTTCACGTTACGGCCACAATTGGGTTCTCGGGCCTACATGTATATACATTTTGCACGTTACGGCCACAAATTGGGTTCTTGGGCCTACATGTATATACATTTTTCAAGTTACGGCCACAAATTGGGTTCTTGGGCCTACATGTATTTACATTTTTCATGTTACAGCCACATACTTAAATGTATTTTTGGGGGATTCTATATGATACACCAACACTAAGGGGTACTTTGCACATTGTGACATCGCTAGTATCGGCTAGCGATGCTGAGCGCGATAGCACCCGCCCCGTCGCACATGCGATATGTGGTGATTGCTGCCGTAGCGAACATTATCGCTACGGCAGCGTCACATGCACATACCTGCTCTGTGACGTCGCTCTGGCCGGCGAACCGCCTCCTTTCTAAGGGGGCGGTTCGTGCGGCGTCACAGCGACGTCACACTGCAGGCGTCCAATAGAAGCGGAGGGGCGGAGATGAGCGGGACGTAACATCCCGCCCACCTACGTCCTTCCGCATTGGTGGTGGAGGCAGGTAAGGAGATGTTCGTCGCTCCTGCGGTGTCACACACAGCGATCTGTGCTGCTGCAGGAACGACGAACAACATCGCTAAAAAAAAGAAAATTATTTTTTGTTTCAGGACGACCTCTCCGCGGCAAACGATTTTGACCGCTTTTGCTTTTGCGTTTAAGGTCGCTCATAAGTGTCACACACTACGATATCGTTAATGACGCTGGATGTGCGTCACTAACAAAGTGACCCCGACGATAATTCATTAACGATATCGTAGCGTGTAAACCCCGCTTGAGGCTGGCTGCGGTGATGTCAAGTGAGCAGGAAGTTGACGTGACATCACCGGATCCCCGGGGTCACGGAGACTCGGGGGTCTGGCAATAGGGAACAGCGGTCCACAATAGCGCCGCTCACAGACACTATTGGCAACACAAGGTATTTGAGAGAAACCTTGTTTCTCAACCTTATATCATTGTGGCCTATAATAAATATGGGTGAACCACTTCTTTAATCAAGGCCTTAAGGCGGCGTTACACGCTACGATTTATCTGACGATATGTCGTTGGGGTCACGGATTCCGTGACGCACATCCGGCATCGTTAAAGACGTTGTTGTGTGTGACACCTATGTGCGACTCCGAACGATCGCAAATAGGTTGAAAATCGTTGATTGTTGACACGTCGTTCACTTTTAAAATATTGTTCATCACTTGGAACGCAGCAGACATATTGCTACGTTTGACACCCTGCAAACGACGAACAACATCCACATGACCGCCTTGGACAAGCAATATATCGCTAAACGATTTTGCGTCGCTTGTGCAATCGTTACGTGTGACCGCTAATAAACAACTTATGTGCGATCTCGGCAAATTGTAACTACGATCTGGGCGTGTCACATCGCTCATGAGATCGTTCGATAAATCATAGCGTGTAAAGCGGCCTTTAGTGCCCGTGCAACCAATTAGAATGCAGGCTTCCCATAAAAACTCTACCTAAAAAACAAACTTTGCATTGTTATTGGTCACTGTGGGTTTACGTATATATTTTGATACAAGAGATTTATTGACTTCCAATGGCATTGAAGGGTGTCCAGATC